>NC_032016.1:8166650-8347583 GCF_001865875.1 Lupinus angustifolius
TGCTATATCCTTTGTTCCCATATTTGTATTGTTTTCATACCTGTATTAGTGTCATATTTGTACTTAATATGCATCTTATCCCATGAACTTCAACACAATATAACATTCTAATGATTGATTCTTTGTATAGGCACTGCAATTATTATTTAAAAAATGTTACTTATTGTCATCATTTCATGCAGTAGTTCACTATCTTCAACCCCTGATTCTCTATTGCCAAAGTATAAAAGAAGTCCCAGACGATCCAAAAGCAGGTGGGAGCCATTACCAGAAAAGAAACCTGTTGACAACCCATCATTAATCAGTAATGATAGTGTAAAATACAGTGGTTGGGTGCCTAATGAAAAGGACAGAAAGGTATTTATGGACTTGAGTACTTTATGAATTTTAGAAAATATTCCCTTTGCGGTTTTTCCTGTTCCCCCTTATTTTCTGATCATTGGTTTTTTTCATGAATATCTTTTTTTATTATAGAGTATTTTTTAGGCTATGCATGCATGTTAATGTCATAGATATTTATAATTGTAATCTGGAAAATAAGTGCATTTGTTATCCCATGTTGAGTAACTTATCTATGTAACATATAGTATTGTTTGATTACAGAGTTCAATAAATAAGATGAGATTAGGATCAGGACTGCGGTATAACTATGTTTTGTAGGAATTAATGATGCCTTGTTTTTGTTCAGAAATCAATCTATTTTACAACAACAAAACCTTTTCCCACCAGATGGGGTTCGGAACATGGATCAAATGGGGTCACTGTACTCTGTCATAAGCCATATGGACCCCTCCCCATTTTCAGCCTTTTCTTTATCATTGGACAAATATGAGGCCCACGTGCTATTTTTTGGCCTGACATCTATTCTTGTTTCTTTTTTTATTTTATATTCGAGAAACTTTATGATGCCTTTTTTGATTGAGCTCGTAAAAAGGGCAGCCCAATGCATGAGGCTCCCACTTAGTGAGATCTGGGGAGGGCTTCGGCCATACCCTTGCAACTCGCAAGCGAAGATTTGAACCAATGACCTCCAGGCTATAAGGCAAGCAACGTTACTGTTGTGTTGAGGCTCGCCTTCTTTTGTATATATGTTTCAATCTTTGATTGAGCTAGTACTGACTTAAAATTTTGTTGCCATGTGTATAATAATATATTTTCTGTATAAAAACTGTTTTTAAAAAAATTGTTTGCCATAAAGCTTTCGAGTTCTCTTATATTTCACTTAATTGACTTATTTAATTTCTTATATTTCTATTAAGACATGCTAATGTTGACAGATATCTTCTAACTTTTATTCTATGTAGAATCATTAGTGTGATGGCCTTGTTCTCAAACACACATGCTCACATTGACTTATTTTGTGTGCTTGTGTCTGCCTTATCTTGTTTGGATGGGCTTTTTAATCTGTAAAGTAGTGCTTTTCAATTAAAATCATGCTGAGAACAAAACGTATATGCCTCAAGTTACACAGGTTGTGTTTTATGAACTAAATAAATGGCATGCAGGTGGTAATGGAGAACAAAGGGAGCAAGGAGGATGTTTTTAGGAATAGTAAGTTTTCTCCATCGATCCAGAGAACGCCTAGTAAGGCACCACAGAGGGCATTTAAGAAGCAGCGTCTTGCTGATGCCTCTTTTGCTTCTGAAAATGGTGATGCGTCTAGTGATAGTGATAAGGAACAAAGTTTGACAGCATATTATTCTGCTGCAATGGGTTTTAGTGATACGCCAGAGGAAAGGAAGAGACGTGAATATCGTTCTAAACGTTTTGAATTGGGGCAAGGGCACCGTTCAGAAAATAATCACTTCAGAAAAAAAATTGCTGGAGCTGGAAATGTGTACAATAGAAGGGCTAGTGCCTTAGTGCTGAGCAAAAGCTTCGAAGATGGTGTCAGCGAAGCTGTGGAGGACATTGATTGGGATGCTCTTACTGTGAAGGGTACTTGCCAAGAAATTGAAAAGCGTTACCTGCGGCTAACATCTGCACCTGATCCTGCAACTGTAATTACCTCATCTCAGGAATTTAAATGGCATGCTGCTACTTTTATCTGCCCCCCTCCACCTCTGTAACTACTAATCTTATTAAAATGTTATTTACTTACAGGTAAGACCTGAAGAGATTCTTGAAAAAGCTTTATTGATGGTTCAAAGTTCCCAAAAGAATTATCTTTATAAATGTGATCAGCTAAAGTCTATTCGCCAAGACCTTACTGTTCAACGAATACTCAACCAACTAACAGTCAAGGTACAGTCAAGTATTGATATATTCTCACGGATCATGTTCTACTAGCAGATTTTCTTATTCATATTTTCAATTGAATGGTTACCGAGATGGAAGGGGGATGTGGATGTCATGGTCTAGCCGCTGTCATAGTAAATTTCTGGCTCCGCCTCCGATTCCTGAACATGACTTTGGCTATGTTACTATTTAATTGTTTGAGAAATTTTCTAAAATTTAAAGTTCCTTAACAGTCACGGAGTTATCCCCTTTATTTTATTTAGATTTTTGAGCCATTATATTCTGTATACATTATATTTACCTCCTTTACAGCTCTTACTAACTCTTCAATTATATTTCAGGTGTATGAAACACATGCTCGATTGGCACTGGAATTTGGGGACCTTCCCGAGTTTAATCAGGTTAGTTCTCTGTTTTTGAGCTGCATTTTATTAATTGATTTTGTGCTTTTGATTATTTTGTATTTCTATTGCCTTTTCTGGTTATGTATTTGTACTGGTTTCCTTCTGAAACCAGGAATTCATGTATTTGATTCAAAGCAATCAATATTTTTTCAAGTTATAATGGAGTCATTCTATGTGCTATTGGAATTTACTGAATGATGCCTCCATAATGGCACCTAGATAGTTTGGGTAAATAACCATATCTTTTAGAGCTTCAGGGCGGCTTCTACAATGCACCTTGACAAGTTTGGGTGCATCATGCTCAAGTTACATTTATCAGATTAACCGATTTTTTGTTACTTGTAAAATGTTCCCTTAACTTTTTAAATTTGCAAAAAGGACAATGGTATACTGTTTTAGTTGTCAAATTGTTTGATTCTTGTAACAAAGTCCCTGTAGTTGCTTAGTGAAGATTAGTGATCATGTACAATTGTGTAATGCGCTTTTAGTTGCTGAAATTGAATTAACAATGTTTTCAGGGTTGTGTCCTTTAACTTACAATTCTGTTATTGAAGTTTGGGATGTTGACACTATTTGTGTGATTTCAGTGCCAATCTCAGCTGAAAACTCTTTATGCCGAAGGGATTAAGGGATCCTATATGGAATTTGCTGCTTACAACTTGCTTTGCGTTATATTGCATTCAAATAATAACAGAGATCTTGTGTCATCAATGTCAAGGTTAGTCCCATACTTGTATGTTCACAAAACATGTTAAATTAAGTAAAGTGGTGTTTGACAATAGCCAAATGAAGCTTCATTGGTCTTCCTTTCAATGACAATGTTGTAATGAAAAATCATATAACGTTTATTCTTTTGTCACATTAAAAAAAAACCATAAAATAAAAAAAATTTGTTTGTTCATGGGAAGTCTTGCTCCTTCACCAAGAGTTGTGTCCAGGACAGGACCAGAGAACGATTCTAACTTTATAATTATTATAGCAGGCTGAAGTTAGGTTTCCTTGAAAATATTATATATAGAAACCTGGTGGTTTGAAGATTTATTGTAGAACACATAAGATATGAATGTCAAATGTTATTGATGCCAGGTTATCTGGTGAAGCAAAGAAGGATGAAGCCGTAAAACATGCCCTCGCAGTTCGTGCAGCTGTAACTTCAGGAAATTATGTTAGGTTCTTCAGATTATACAAAGCAGCTCCGAACTTAAACACCTGCCTTATGGGTGAGTTTCTGCAATTAACAGTTTTCACGTGCAGCCATTGTTATATTTTAAAGGCCTCAAACTGAAATGATATATTTATTTCCACAGAACTTTCTGTTGAAAAGATGCGTTATAAAGCTGTGAGCTGCATGTGCCGGTCATATCGCCCAAGTGTACCAGTTTCATACGTTTCTCGGGTTCTTGGATTCTCAACTATTGTCCCTACAAACGAAGTAAGTGACGAGAAAGACACAGATGGTTTAGAAGAGTGTTTAGAATGGTTGAAAGCGCATGGTGCCAGCATAATTACTGATAACAACGGAGACATGCTGCTTGATACGAAAGTACGTTCGAGCTCTACCCTTTTTCTTACTCTCTTGTAGGTGCTATGCTAGATAGAGTCAATATTTTTTTCCCAATCCTTTTAAAGCTCAGCAGAATAATTTAGCATATGAATGATTTTATAAGGAATGTTCAAATTGCAGGCATCTTCATCTACTCTGTTTGTGCCGGAGCCGGAGGATGCCGTGGCCCATGGAGATGCCAATCTTGCTGTTAATGATTTCTTTGCAAGGCCAACTTTGTAGCCAACTCCAACAGTTTTGACTATTGAATTACAATAGCCCCATGATTCAGGAATCTTAATGTCAAATTAGTGTAACTTAGTGTCAAATTACTGAATAGTAAGGTAATATATAATATGGAAGTGAAAAAGGAATTCAAACTAAAATGGCCTCAAAAGTCAAAAGCATTGTTTGTTCTTAGTTATTACCATTCTTTTCCGGTTAAGGGTAGGACTATAAATGTATTACATTATTTAGTTCACAAGATATTAATAACACCACCTGGATTCTTTTTTCTTTCATGTTCTTTGCTTATTTTTAAGTATGAACGTCGTGGTATTAGTATTTTGTATTCATTTGTTTAAACTAGTTTACATAGGTAATCATTCAAGTAACTCGAAACATGGTATGATTAAGTTTTATATATATGAAAAATGATTACGATGAACCAAAGAAATTGAGCATTTTATCAAACCATTTTATCATTAATGTAACGTGATATCTTATTCGTGTTCTATATGATTTTATTTATCTATACTTAGGTGTCCCATGCAAAGATCGTATTTCAAACAAAAAAATGAATGAGAATTGAAAATAAATAATTAAATTGAGGAGAACAAACAATGGTGATGGTGCTATCTGTCCTACTCTCTCTTTCCTTTGTTTCAATCACTTCACTCCCACTTTACGAGATAAAATTAATATGCAAATTGTAACCCACAGCATAATATGCAATCTTGTCATCAATTAATTAATAACATATCCAAGTTTATTGGACAATATTTTTCCTTTTCCTACCTAAGGTAAGGTAACTCATATAATATTTGGTTAACATCTTCTAAACATTAAAATGATGTTGGTGCTTCTGACCCGAAAGTTAATAGCATTGGTGTTCTGTTTAATTAGCGATATAATTATTAAATTTTTAACATGAGGAGCCAAAAATAGTTAGCCATATGTTCATTAAATTTTTAATATGAGGGGCTAAAAACATAACTACTTTACTTTTTTGGTTTACTCATATATATCCCATGCATGATACATTTATGTTTAAGTCGAAAACATATACAATATAACAACACTTGTTTTTCTAGGTCAAGACTTGGAATACATACTTTACTTACCAAAAAAATATGTTATTCATGTTAGAAATTTTAAGGTGGACGTCATATATTTGATATAATTATATCAGATATTTATTTATGGGGTTACATTATAAGTGATTTAATTATTAGTTCCTCTTAGATTTCTAAAAGTTTGATAACGGATATGGACTTAATGATAGATATCTGTTAGATTAACCCATATGGGATAATGAGAACTCTATAAGTTAACACACATAAGAAATGGTTATGGTGCCCAACACACCAAATCAATTTAGTTTTCTCATCTTCCCATCAGAGTGAAAACGCAAGTCCCAAGAGAAATCAGAGATTTGGATGACATTGCACTCTTTGTTTCATATATGTGTATAAGAATCATAAGATTTCAACAATTTGAATCCACCACCCCTATATATCGATTGAAAAGTCAATGTCGGTTGTAGTCTTTGAATGCCCCCACCACTAGTTTGACTTCTTTTAATGAGCACACATTCCCTTCTTGTCACATTAAGGGCCCCATTACTTTGACCTCTTATTTACTCCTGTTTCTATATCAACCCTTTTTACCTTTTGAGCCAAAAGTTGAGTAGAGATACAAAAAAGTGCAAAACCTAAATAATGTGAAACTTGTAATCTAGATTAAATCATGCTTTATCGATTATTTGATTGAGCATAATCATACCAATTATTCATTATATTCAATGACGTAGTTTGATTAATGAATATTAAGCAAGCAAAATGTAGGTTAAAGGAATAAGACCATAAATAGTATGATAATACCATTCTCACTGTTTTATTTTGCATGTCTGTTGGTTATGTTGTGCTTTTACTAAAAAGCAGAAGTTGAGAAAAGGGTGAAATCCAACTTCCATGAGAAGATATAGTTTGTTGTTTCTGAAATAAGCCCTTACAAAAGAGGAAAGAAAATATAATATTATTAGGTATATTAGAATTTACTTAGTTTGACATAATATTATAATATAAATATAGCAGCTATATACTTCCTTTAAGGAAAATGTGGACTACATCTTCTATCCCAAAAATATTAATATTGTAATTATGTTTTCATGATTTTGTTGATATTCATGCTTCGTAATAATGGATAAGTAAGAAATAATGGAAATAATGGCAGTGGGCATTGTGAAAATGTCATTTTCCCTATTTCATTTGGCCATCTTTTGGTTAGATGCATCAAAACATTACACAAACATAATCAAAATTGAGTAAATAGTAATTTTGGCAATTAATAATGTAGTTACTTGTCACTTTAGCTTAACAGAAATTATGTTTAGTTTTTGATTAACTGAATCCACTTTCATGGATTAAACTGATTTAGAGATCAAATTTACTATTTAGTTGCCGAAATTTTGTCATTAGCAAATTCTGAAATATATATTTTTCTTTTTCCCTAATAGATAGCTGGTGGAGTTAAGAAAATAGCATTTGATCAATGAGTTCATTCACTATTCAAATTGACAAACAATTAAGGAAATGAATATTACATTATTGTAGCATAATGCCAGAAATTGCAAAGAAACATATTACAAAGGTAATTAACAAATAGAATATAGAATTCAAACATAGTAATAAGTAGCCAAACAAACTTGAATTTGGATCATAGGTTTAATAGCAAAGTAATAAAGAACATGATGATTAATCACTTCCTCTTGTTCTTGCTTCCCACCAACAAGCACAAGTAGAAGAGAATCCTGAAAAAGAATCCCCAAGCCACTGTGACCCACAAACAATTCCACTTTCCCAATTGTGTCACTCCATTTTGCTGCAATACATCAGAACCTGTTGTCAAGCATGTTGAGCTTGTAATCCTCATTCCCAAAGTGTTACTCATACTCTCCAACAGCTTCAACTTCAATGCATTTGGCACTGCTTTAAGTGGAGTATTATCAAATATCTGCACCCCTTTTACAAAACACTTAATAGGATCACCAAACTCATTCTGAAGAACAGCTTCATATGGATACTTCACCAAAGACATGTAGTGGAACCAAATCCAATAACTTGGAATCCTATCCCTGTTAATGAAGAACCCACTGAACAACAAAAAGTATGCAAGTATAGCAACAACTATAGTGTAACCAAGCATCACATGAGGCACCACACCAGAAAGAAACGTCACAAATGAATTCCCAGCCCAAAATGAAGCTAGTATAACCAGAAAGTAAAACAGAAACCCACCATCAAGACCCACAGCCCAAAAAGTTATTGCAGCAAAAGCCAAAGATAGGAACACCAATGCAGGCAATGCAACAAGAGCATGTGAGACAAGGTATGAGGATCTTCTATAAGCATTGTATGCAGTTTCTCTCATGAAAATGTAACGTTCTTGAAGGAACACAGGGAGTGCATCAGCGGTAGTGTAATAAGTGGTGGACATAGCAAAAGCGAAAAAACCAAGCCTTTCTTGAACCCCTTTAGGTGAATCATCAAGTTGCCAAAACATGGTTGCAAGAATGAACCCAGTTACCATTACTGTGCCTAATCTCATTCCAAATAACTCTGGCATTCTTCTTGAGTTTAAGAATGAACGCTTTGAAAGTGTTCCCATTTCAATCCAAAATGGGTTTGCAAAAGCTGGAACCATTGATGATGGGTTTGTTTTGGTGTTAGTTGCACCAGAAACTAGTTTCCCTCTTGAAATGCTTGCACTTATAGCTTCCTTCAACGACATGCCGTTTTGTTCAGGAGAACGATTTGTAGTGTGAAGTGTTTGGTGTTGTGATTTTTTCATGCTCTGCCATGATTTGTTGAACTCTACTAAGGTTTTTGTTCCACCAGGGGAACCTTCTAGATCACGAATTAGGTCTAATGCGAACTCGGTGCGGTTATCGGTTTCTGGTATAGGGTGGCCGAACTCGGCGAAGAACGACGGTAGCTGTGACGGAGAACCGCTGTAAACGGTTTGGCCGCGAGATAAGAAAATCATGCGATCAAGGAGGCCTAGGATTCGGTAACTAGGTTGGTGAATTGACATGATTACAATGCTTCCGCTTTGAGCGATTCTTTGAAGAACCTTCACCACCATGAACGCGCTTGTTGAGTCAAGTCCTGAGGTTGGTTCGTCTAGGAAGAGGAGGATCGGGTCGTGGATAATGTCGATTCCGATTGAGACTCTTCGCCGTTCACCGCCGGAGACTCCGCGGTGGCCTTCGTCTCCGATGATTGTTTTCGCAGCGTTTCGGAGTCCTAGCTGGTCGATTAGGGCTTGGACGCGAGCCTTTTTCTTCGATTTTGAGAGAGTGCGTGGTAAGCGGAATTCGGCGGCGAAGGTTAGAGTTTCTTCGACGGTGAGCATTGGAAAGAGAAGATCGTCTTGCATCACGTAAGCAGAGATTACCTTCAGAAGACGCGATTCCAATGCTTCACCGTTCAGTGCAACGGTTCCTTTCAGTTTTCCTTTAGCAATTCGATTCGCCAACGCGTCGATCAGTGTGGATTTTCCTGAACCGCTTGCTCCGAGAACCGCCATAATCTCGCCGTCACGTGTTTCGCCGGAGATGTCGTTCAACAGAATCTTGCTCCGTGTGAAAGTACTCTCTCCGATTGTTGGCTCCACCGCCACCGCTGCCGCACCGTGGTGGTTCCGGCGGCGGGAAAAGATTTCAGAGAAGTTCAATTTCCACGGAATCTTGACGCTGTAGGTGAGATTACTAAACGAAAGTACAAACGGAACCGCACGGTGATCAGTTCCATCACCACCATCGGATATTTGAAGTGTATGGTGCACCGGCGTCTCACTACCATCACCGGAGGCTTCCTTTTGCACATCTCCGACGTGCTTGAGAAGCTGCCCGAGTGTCAAAGATTCACCGGAATGAGGGCGGCGCGTGACATCACCGAGTTCCATTAGACCAAAATACGGCGCCGTATTGTTAACCGGGAATGCATTCTCCGCTACAATGCGAGAAGACATTGTTTGTTGGAACAGTTAGTTAACGTTATGCAGTTATAGAAGGCGTGAGTTAACGGCGTATGATAAAACTTTATTATGAAGAGAAACAACAAGGTGAAGAACACTTATATTGAGATTATTGGAGGGAGAGAGTGTGGTATTTATTATGCGGTTTTGACTCATAACATTTTTTTGAAATTTAATATTTAGGTATTATGAGGTGACCTACAAATCCTAATTCATCACTTATTTGATGGGATCACTTATTCCGATTCCTATAGAACTTTCCTCTATTGGTATAATAAGAAAATATCATTGAATTAAAAAGAAAAATTATTTAAATATAAATTAACATTTTTATCTCCGAAATATAAAGACATACTCATTTTAAGATAGACGGTTATTCTCTATGCAGGTCTCCTTTATTATTTGTTGTTGTTTTCTTTCTTCTCTACATAAGGGTGGCTGTGGGAACATGTGAAGATTTGTTATTTGATGCATTCATGACACATGGCTTTATGTTATGGGTCATTCACATTACTCCTATTTTACTTCATCTTAATTAGGTTGGGCGTTCATCTACTTTGGCTGGCGTAAGCGTTTAATACAATATGGATTTATGATATCACACTTCATGTGTAGAAGTTAATTAATCCTCGGTCACTTGGATTTATATATATGGTTTTTCTTCTTCATTCTATGTTTCAATGATATATACACTTGTGAGTGGTAAATTTTTAATGAGTCTATGATTCATTTTTGGATTGGCCTTTAATAATCACTGGGTTTTCAAGATGAAACATGACCTAATTACTACAAATTATTAAGTGGTTCTAGATGGGTAGTGGTGAAAATGAGTTGTTGAAGTGGTATATGTTTGATTTCCTTTAATTAAAGTTTCGGGTCCGAGTCTCGTTGATGGAAAAATACTCATTTAGAGAATTAGCCCCACATAACATTTGTGGATATTCCCGACTCAAACGGAATTGCCTCCAGTATGAAAGATGACTTGCTGAAGTGGAGTTCCTTTTGATTGGGTTAGTGCCAGCAATGCAATTTAATGCACTTACCTGAAAAGATAGATACACGCGTGGGGTATTTATTTAAGCAAAGGAGTGTTTTTGCAATAGGAAGTATGAATATAACATAATTTGTGATGGACAAAAATCGAAAATGGGAACAATCACACTCATTGTGACTATATATACGTATCGAAAATAAGGCATAGATCACAGGAATAAGAATAGGGTGCCGTAGAATAACTGCAAAATAAATATATTTTACTTGGTTAATTTGTTTTATCTTACTCTTTAGGTCTTCATAACTTATATTGAAAATCAGATAATTAAAAAATGATCAACTTCAGTATTTAATAGAACTAAGAACAACATTTTAAGTAATGTTTTTTTTATTTGGCATTAATATAACATTGTAAAATTTTAATATAATTATATATGTTTCTTTTATTGTATTATTACTTAATAAATTTCAATTACATCTAACTGCACCTTAAACACTTTTTAAGATTAGCCACGACTATTTGTCTTATTTTTAATTATTAGAGTTTGTTCCTAAAGTAAGAATATTTCTCATTAAAAATTATGAAAATAAAAATTTGTGTCTTATAATTATACACAATAATTAGAATTAAGAGTTAGTTATTAATAACATGATAGTCATGTACATGAATATTTTAATCTTAGTCATTGAAATAAGATTTAATAATTCATATTATATGTTCTCATATCTATCAATAAACAATTGTTCTCACTCACTTCAATTTCTAAACTATTCCTAACTTTACAATTTTACAATCACTTTCTAGCAATTATGATTCTAAATGAAGCAAACGCACCCTCTGGAAACATTACTTATTTATAAATATAAGGTTCTTTAAGTACTTGTTAAAAAATAACATGCATAACAATTCATTGGTTATTCACAAATCATGTTTCCTCTATTAAGAAAACTCATAAATGTTCAAAGAATTATACTTTTCGTCAGCAAGTAACTGTACATCGCTGCATGCATGATATATTTATACAGTAACAAGTGAATCAATTATATTAATAAATTGAAGTTGATGGATCAAATTATATAGTCCAATAATGGCAATGCCTTTTCATCCATGCATGCAATGCAATTGGCAGAAACGTAAAACAGAATATTCGCACCATTGACTAGAGATAAAAAAAAAGTAAAAAGATTTGTGTGGAGACAAAACCATACTGAGACCACCAATAAGATCCTGACAACATCTTAATATTTTAATTATAATTAAATTTAATTTCAAATGATAGTATGAAAAAATTATAAAATATATTTGTCTACAAATATAACGTATTATATACAAATTTTTGTAAAGATAAAAGTTTTGAACGCAAGTACTCTTGGATTGGTGTTTTTGAGACGGCTAGGTATAAAAACTTATTACTAATTTTTGGTTTTCCATATTCATTCTATTATTCTATGTACTTATCACTTATGTTGAGAGAGGAGGTTTGTTTGTTTACTTAAGTTACATTAATTAAATTTAATCTCAATTATTCATTTTCTTAAATCCAACTAACTAAATAAGTTAAACTTAAAGGTTATTTAAGTTTTCTCTCTCATCATAAGTTTCAATTGTTTGGTCTATTAGATTTAAGAAAATGAATGATTCGAATTTAAAATAATTAATGTAACTTAAATTGGAAGTAAATGAATCACTAACATTTCTTATTCGGAAAGGCACATGAAATTCTTAGGGATGGTTGCGTGATTGATTGCTACTTTGCTGCCCACTTTATGACTGATTTTCAACCCTTTTCTGAAATTCAATTTTGGGCATGCAGGAATAATTTGATTTGTCGTCTCTATTTCTAATATTTCTATTTATTTAGTGTATAAGATAAGGTCAAGAAGATCGACACTTTGATCGATTAAATATACATAGCTGTCTGTGCCAGAAAAAACATAAAGTAGGTCGTATACTTTAATGGTAAACTAATTAAATCAAAACCAATAAGATATTGATCTAATAATATAAAATTCAACTAGATCCCAAAATATTTAAAAAATAAAAAATATTAACATTTCAAAGAAAAATTAATTCATTATCTATAAAATAAGATATATCATTTATGGTAAGGAAAAAAAACTTAGCTGAATATGTATAAAATCTTATGGCGGTGATTAATGGATATAAGGGGAGTATATTAGTATTTGGGTTAAAGATACATTTTTAAGGAATATATAAGTCAACCAAAATTTCAAACTTTAATGTTTCTATATATATTAAATGCATTATCTCTCTGAATAAATTTATTCCTTTTACTTATTTAATCAATAATTTTAGGCCACTTGTTAACATCCATCTTAAAACATAATATTTTAATATCAATATGGTGCAGGGAGGGCTATTTGGGAAATTACTGCATGGTTCCAAATGAGGTTTTGAACAAATCTAATACATTGCTTTTTTTTCGTACTATCAACTATCATTTCACCATATAAGTAAAAAATTAATGAATTTTAGGTTTTGTGATTATCCTATCAACAAATATCGGTTTCATGAATTGAATTATTAACATTTTGGTCATTCTGAAATCTAGCATTATCTTATACTACTATACAAATACATTGTTGGTATCTAAGACATTGATTGCACATTAATAAGTTAAAATAATATGCCTTTTTATCAAAAAAATCAATAATTTGGTCAGTCCCAAACTGTGTAATAATTCCTTGTACTATTAACATTCCAAATATATAATAACATTACTATTGACAATGGCAAATATGTATAAAACTAAAAAAAAATAATTGGTTATTGATGAGTATGGCAAATTGATTTTCTTGTTACGCATGAGTATTAATTTGTAAAGTTCACACTTCCATTGACAACCATGAAAAGTAACTTCCTACAAAAATATAACTTAAAATAAAAGATTAGCTTAATAGAGAAACCAAACATCACTCTTTTATGAGGCATGAGAAAAAAGCAGAAATATGCATGGTAGTTAATATAGATAGGACTACCCATACTTTTTGATACCAACTTTCAATCTAACTCTTACCAATACATAAATTTGTAGTGAAGGTTTCTGTTCCTTCTTATATCACTCATTCAAAGTCAAAACAGAAATTGGGTATAACCATGTGCATGCATGTAATTCATTCATATATTCATATTTTCCATGACCTATGAGATTATGATTTTCATTCACATTGTATATTGCGTGAAGCTACTATTTGTTTCAAAAGGTGTTTGGTCATCTAGTTAAATGTCATTGTCTTATGTGTTTGGCTTTGGCCCATGCTATGTTCTTTCTTCTCTAGGTTCTATTTGGGTATGGTTACTTTTTAAAGTTGATAACACTTTTCTCATCATAAATATTATAAAGTTTACTTATAGATCTTGATTAAAGAGGACCATGTCTTTGTCAACATTGCTATAAGTGATTTTTACTTTTATTTTTTTGGTTGACCATAAAGTTATTTTAGTAGTAATAATAAAAACATCAATCAAGCCAACGCTCCCATCTATCCAGATTGACAGTAATTGTTTTAATGTGCGATGTTGATGTTTTTCCGCCTCATATTTAATAGCGTCGTTTAAGAAAACGTTATTAAATGATCGTTGTTAATTATGACATCTGACGTAATGTCTGTTTGAATTTAGATTGATTATCTTTTTCTAAGACATTTTTTTCCACACTGCCTTGAAATTGAAAGAACTTTACAAGGGTGGATATATAATAAACAAATTCTACACAAGTTTTTGCACAAAAGAATAACAAGCGAGACTCTAAATGCTATGGTAAAATAAATTTAGACCATAAATATCTAGGGTAGTGTTGACCAAATAAGTGGGGTAAGCGGGGTCAAATTTAACTTTAGGGATGTTTATTTCTTATAGTCAATAATGATGGACAAAATGTAAATATGTATACCAAATAAAAAATTAAAGTAAGAGAAAAAGGTGAATTTAGTATTTATAGTAATGTTAATGTAAATATTATTATCATATGATACAAAATACAAGAAATCTTAGTACTTATACTAAATTGTAAAAACGTTTCCATTTAAAATAATGAATTGCCAACTCAATTGGGACAATCTAGAGTATAACCCGAATCTAATTCTAATTTATATCATGTCTAATATCTAAATTTCTAATCCTTCTAAACAAGTTTCTATATAATAGTAATAGAGTTTAATAGCCTAATAATGTTATGTTTTAGTGAATGAGAGAGGATAAATCAAGTTAATTTCATTCTTCAATTTTGTGTTTCCCCCCCAAAAAACACAGGTGAAACTAAATGAAATAAAAACATTGTTATTTTCATTTGATCCCATTGCCTCAAAATAATCAAAGTTGAATTATATTATTTATTTGTTTCTTCCTCTTGTCTTTTTATTTTATTATGTGTATTCATTTTATATTCCCTTCTATCTTTCAAATGCTTGACTTCTTAAAATGTTTTTCTCACTAAGTAAGTAAAATAATTATATCTTAATACATAATTAAATGTTTCAAGGAACATCTTTCTTAATAACATTTCTTACATATGCATAAATTTAAAGATTAAAATCACAATCACAATCACACAGTGTAATGGCTTAAGAAATAAGAATGAAACAAGGTCATCAAACACAAACAATTTAATATTTCATTTGAAGTTGGAAGTGACGTAATATTTCATTGCTAATTTCCCTTCTTTCAATTTTTTTGTAATACTAAGATATCCTTCACCATTCTTTTTAGGTAAGGAACTAATCTCATTTTGGGTATGTGACTGCCCCTCCGAACAAGTGTCGCTCACATAAATTGAAATCATAACATTTTGATCCTGAAGATCCAGCGAGCCTTACACCACTAGAATGAATAAAAAATTAGTAATAAGATTTCAATCAAGGCCATGAACAAAGCAGCTCTACTGAAGTTGGCTTGGGACATGAAAACCTCTAATCTGCAGTGGGCCACTTTCTATAGAGAAAGGTTTGCCATTGATGATAAATGGCTAATGCCTGGGTTACTGATCAGATTTTTCCCTGAATTAGCTATTATGATTCTAAACATCACCAGAGCAACCAACCAAGACAAATTAGTCTAACAACATTCCTCTGATGGTGTGCTAACTTCTAAGATGGCTTTTGCTCATATCATTAATAACTTCTCCAATCCCTCGTGCAAGCAGGTTTGGTCTTTCACTATCCCTCCTTCAAAATATTTCATTACTTGGAGGATTATGCTTAGAAAAATGCCTACTGATGAAAACCTTCAAAAGAGAAGCATGACTCTAGCCTCAAAGTGTAATCTCTGTAACTCTTCTGAGGAGGACTCTAATCACCTATTTCTTCATTGCAGCTTTGTTAAGGCTTCATGGTCATGGGTACAAGACACTTTCTCTATAAGGCTCAATACTCAATTTGTCCATTCTATTATTTTACAATGCAGCATTTAATTCAAAAATCAGTTGAAGGAGGTGCTATCCGCTTGTGTGTTGCATGTAACACCGTGAATTTTACGAGTTTGAATTATAAGATTTTATTAATATTTTTACTAATTATATTTTCGAAAATGAATTTTTGGGAATTTTAGGTAAAGAATTAGATGAAACTCTAGTTGAATTTTAGTCTTATGATTTTATTTCCTATTTTATGTTAAATATTGGTAATTTTCGGAGATAGTCGGTTCTGAACCACTGTCGGGGCTGAAATCCACCCGGTACGGCTCAAAAAGTGGTTTTTGAGTTCCGTAACTCGGAATCGAATTCCGATCGCACCGTTGGCTTTGTAATTTCATTTCGAGTCAGTATAGACTCTGAATACACCCATACCTACTTTCTAAATATTTTTCACTCGGAATGCCGAAATCCGAAATTTTAATCGGATATTACGATCGGGCGATTTATAATATCCGATCGAGTATTAGCTGATAATACTCGAGCATGTTTATCGCACGTGTCCGCGAAGTGGTCGTTTCGTATTGGGATGCGAGATTTGCCTTTACATAAAGCAAACCTCATATCACTCACTTAATGTCATAGTAATATATTTTTAAATGAATAAAAAAAATTAGTAATCTATTTTTAGGATTATTTGATAGGTTGGAACGAATTGGATTATTGGATTGGGCCAATGAAGCCCACTAAAATCCGAACCCATAGAAATATAAGAATAAGATTATTATATTTGGGAAAAGAGAAAGAGTGGAAGGAGAAAGAGGAAAAGAAATCTCCAAAACCCTAAAATGGAAGATGGAGACAAATCCCGAAAGAGAACCAGAGATTCACACTCCGATCGCGATCGCGATCACAAGCACCGCACCACCCACCGCCACCATCACCATCACCGTTCATCCGATCAGAATCTCAAACGCGACCACAAATCCAGGGAAGAGAGAGAAGGAAGCAGAGATAGGGTTTACGATAGAGATGAGAGAGAAGGAAGCAAAGGTAGGAACAAGGTTCGCGATGAAGAGAGGGAAGGTTCAGTGGAGAGACGCCACTCTTCGTCGCATCATTCACATAAGAGGAAAGATAGAGAGCACAGTGATGAGGATAGGGAATTAGAGGATAAGAAAATTAGGGTTTCTGAGAATAAGAGTGAGGGAAAGAGGGAACGGAGGAAATTTGGGGATAAAGTTAAGAAGGAAGATGATGTTCACATTGAAAAAGAAGAACAAGATGGGAAACAACAGTTTAATGGTGCCCAGGCCTCTTCCTCTCCCAATGGGAACGTTTCTCTTCAAAATGTGAGTTCTACCGACACTTCGATTATCCTGATATTTGTTATTTTAGGTGAAATCTTTTGATTCGTAGATGTAAATATATTGTATTATAGGAGTGCTCGCCGATAAAAAAAATTATAGGAGTGCTCACGTTCATAGCATTGCCAATACACTGATGCAAATTTTGAATTTCACCTCAAATCACAGGCTTGTTTAGTTTATGCTACTGTTGTGAAGGCGTTCATAGTAATTAGGAGGTGTTTGGATGAGCTTGTTGATAGTTCTGTGGAGCTTATAAAAACAGCTTACAAAATAAGCTTATGACCTTACTATATGGCTTTTTTAGCTTATTTCAAAATTTCTTTCAGAAAAGTTCATAAAAATAAGCTCATTTTAGGTTTTCCCAATAAGAATACTAATTTACTTGAGTTGAGAAACTACATCAAGCATGCTAATTTACTTGAGTTGAGAAACTATATGAGAATCCTTTCAGTGTATAGTGCATCCATCAATATTGAGCTAGAGTGACTATCTCGTGTATATGATTATTTGATAGGTTCAATCACTCTTGGTTTTTAAGAGGTATATGTTTTCTTATCTTATCCTTACATTATTGTGATTTATATTTCCGTTTAAGGTACTGACCTGTTTCTAATTCCTTCTCATGTATTTCCTTTTGGAATATTTTGGAGGTACACACATTTACTGGTTTTTATCATTGCTCCTTCAGGGGTCTGCCTCAGCATTGCCTGCTGTGGTTCTGAAGAGTATGCCTGAGGCACCGTTGTCCCTAAATCCTTCCTCTCCTATCAAGGTATCTTCGATTACTACCACAAATGAAAATAAGGGAGTTAGTATTACCAGGTCTCATGAGGTTACTGGAAAATCTAGTACAGATGGGTCTTCTTCAACAGCTGGAAAAACTGGAAGCCTATCTTTTGATGCTTTAGCTAAAGCTAAGAAAGCTTTACAAATGCAGAAGGTGTTGGCAGAGAAGCTGAAGAAAATTCCTCAGGCAAGTTGTGCTTTATTTATGGTCACACATATCTTTTGTCAATTGGATATTTCTCATTAATTACTACTTGATGATCCTGATTTACTTTGCCATAATTAAACTTATTTATTTATACATGTTACTCTTGATGCATTAATTTCTGTGCCATTGGCTGTACAGTTGAATAAGAGTTCGACTTCTAATTCACAAGGAAGCACACATTTGGGTTCAAAGGATGAATCTTATGTGCCTCCTCTAACTGCTGGACTGGCATCAAAATCTGCAACTCCAGCTTCTTCAGGTCCTGTTGTGAATATGCCGGTTTTTCCTTCAGCTGTGGCTTCTACTTTAGCAAATCCTCAATCTAGTGGAGCAACTGATGCTGGTGTTGCAAATCTACCCAACTATGAAGCTGTCAGGCGTGCTCAGGAGCTTGCTGCTAGGATGGGATTTCGTCAAGATCCACAATTTGCTCCTCTTATAAACATGTTCCCTGGCCAGATGGTAACAGATATTGGTATCCCGCAGAAACCCACCAAGGCCCCTGTTCTTCGTCTTGATGCCCAGGGAAGGGAAATTGATGAACACGGAAATGTTGTTAACGTGACTAAGCCTAGCAGCCTTAGCACATTGAAGGTGTTTACTTTTCTCAATTATTTCTTTCTGTTAGTTATCTGCTTCTGCTTGGGATTTTTATCTTAATCATAGAATCTGTGTCTGAACATTCCAGGTCAACATTAACAAACAGAAGAAAGAAGCATTTGAAATACTAAAACCGGTATTGGATGTTGATCCTGAGTCTAATCCTCATTTTGATCCAAGGATGGGTATCAACAAAACAAAGCTCCTGCGACCAAAGAAGTCGAGCCTTGAATTCGTAATAGAAGGAAAATGGTCAAAAGATGCTGAAGCAATAAAACTGAAGGTACCCATTCTCTAGTTGCTTGCCATTATACTCTTTCAATTGTCTTATACATGCTTTGCTGTTGTTTGGTTTCTTGCAGAGTAAATTTGGAGAAGCTCAAGCAAGAGAGCAGAAAGCCAAGCAAGCACAATTGGCAAAGGCAAAGGCTGCTCCTGATATAAATCCAAACTTAATAGAAATAACAACAGAGAGAGTCATTAAAGAAAAACCCAAGGACCAAATTCCAGAAACTGAATGGTGGTAAGTTATTCTTACTTGGCCTACTGGCTTTTAAATAAGTAGTGTGTTTTGAGAAAGTGACAATGTGTAGGAATTGTGTTGGGGTGTTATTAGAATCATATAAATTTAAGGAGTGAAGAAAGTTTTAGCAAGTACGCTATATATGCAAGTTTTAGTACCATTTTATCCTTTCTATTGTTTTTAGTGATAATAATGATGATAATATAAGAAAGTGATAGGAACTAGGATCAGAATTCAGAAACACAACTAAGAACAAGAAATAGTGAGTATATATCGGGATCAAGTTACTCCTAGAGTTTGTTTTGAACACATACTCCAAAATCCCACTCTTCAATTTATTTTTATTTTAAGGCTCACATTTCTTCAATAGAGAAGTTGATCGTTACCCTTTAAACTTAATCTTGGAGTCAATGCATCCTCTCTCTCTATATATATATATATAGACACACACACACACTTTTGAGGTAATATCAGGGAGATATCAAAACTCGATGGGTCTGACATATGTAGAAACCGAAAGGGAATTGCACAAACAAAATGATAGCCTCCAAGCTTTTGAGAGGATTGGTCTCTCCCACTGAAACTTAAATTTCTGTAGTTGTCCTGAGCCTCTACAATTACATTTACCTTCACCCTATAACAGAATGCAGTTATTGCTTTCTCCTCTCCCCTGCTGTCATGTTAGTTGGCAGTCAGAATAAAGTCCCCATGTTTATTACATTTTACCTTTCCTCTCTTGCTCATGTGAGTCACCAACTGACCGTTTTCTCCTTCATTGATGTTCAAATAGACTCTTAGAGTCTGTTTGGGAGTTAATGATTGGAGGGCAATGGAGGGAATGGAAAGACTTGAGAGCCATGAAATACACTTATAAGATGAGTCTTTTAATGCACTGCCCTAGCCTTGACATGTTATCCACCATGAATTCACTGAGTGTGCTACCTATTAGCTTAAATACTCCCTGCAGTATTTTATTCCCCCTTAGTGGGAGCCCTCGTGACTGGAACCCATGACCTTAGGGACTTATAGTCATTTGTTAGTGGTAGCGACTCAATGGAACAAATGACTATAAGTCCCTGAGGTCATGAGTTCGAATCGTAGAGGCCCCCTCTTGGGGGAATAAAATACTATAGAGAGTATTTAAGCTAATAGGTGGCATGCTCAGTCGATTCATGGTGATGGATAACTTGTCAAGGCTGGGGTGTTACATTAAAAACTCTCAAGCCTTCCTTCCCCTCTAAAAACCAATTCGCAAACAAACCCTTAGGGTCTTAGTTTTTGCTCAACGGTGCTTAGGCCCTTTTTATTGTATCAAATTTCAATAGTAATTGGTCTGTACCATCTCTAGCTTGATTTGGTCCATTCTTTGTATACAGGTTTATTATCCCTATTCCCTTGTACTCCACCACTATATCCTTTTTCCTTGTAAAAAATTCTAATATTAGGATGTTATCTGAGACAAACTGAAATAAACCAGTGAGGCTGTTGCTGTTTGAAAAGGGGCTATTAAACTGCCAGTTGAATACAGTGTTGCCCAATGGCGTCGCCTTTTGTCAAAAAAAGCCGCCATGGCGGTATGGCGGTGGCGGAGCCATGGCGGGAATGGCGGATATTCATGTTTCTGGGCAGTTTTTTTTAAAAAATTGGGCCCAAATGTGTTTTTTTGGGCCCAGTCCATGTTTTTTAGAACTAAAACCCTAATATTTCTATTTCTAAAATTAAAACCCTCCCTCTCTCAAAACTTCCTCACCTTCCTCATCTTCCTCCTCCACTGCTCCACTGCCGCCGCCGCCACCACCACTGCCGCCGCTGCCACCACCGCTGCCGCCACCACCACCACCACCATTCATAGGTTTTTTAAGTTTTTTTTTCCTTATTTGTATTTATTTTTTTATCTAGTCTTCTCATCTCTTTATCTGTTTTTTTTTTTAACAGAAAAATTATTTTTGTAGAATAATTTTTAAACAGAAAAATAATTTTTTTATTTTTTTATCTAGTCTTCTCATCTCATTATTGTATTTATTATTTTTTTCCTATTATGTTATATTTTTTATTTATTTTTTCAACCGCCATGATGACGTCCGCCATTTGCCCGCAACGCCTTCATGGCTGAATTTTGGCAGCCGCCATCCGCCATGGGCAACACTGGTTGAATAGAAACACTGAAAATTCCTTTTCATGGCCTGTAAATCTGATTTGACCATAAACCAGTGATATTTGTGAATGCAGCGTTCCCCATATTTAGGCAATTCACAATTTATTCTTAAATTCTGAATATTAAATCAGAAAATGTAATCCGAACAATTTTTGTGTTATCCCCTGTTTCATTCATTGTGTCTATAAATATTAACTTTACTGTCTGAATTTACCAGGGATATGCCTCTTCTACATTCTGGAAATTATGTTGACATTGTTGATGGAACCATAGGCGAAGATAAAGTGAAAATGGACAAAATCAATTTTTACGTGGAGCATCCTCGTCCGATTGAACCACCTGCCGAGCCTGCTCCCCCACCACCTCAACCCCTCAAGCTAACCAAGAAAGAGCAGAAGAAACTCCGGACACAAAGGCGTTTGGCTAAGGAGAAAGATAGGCAAGAGATGATAAGACAGGGCGTCATAGAACCCCCAAAACCAAAGGTCAAGATTAGCAATTTAATGAAAGTACTCGGCTCTGAAGCAACTCAAGATCCTACTCGGGTTGAAAAGGAAATACGCAGTGCTGCTGCTGAGCGTGAGCAGGCTCACATTGATAGGAATATTGCACGCAAGCTTACACCTGCTGAGTTGAGGGAGAAGAAGGAAAGAAAGCTGTTTGATGACGCTAATGCACTAGAGACACTTGTCTCACTTTATAGGATTAATGACCTTTCACATCCAAAGGCTCGCTTTAGAGTTGATGTTAATGCCCAAGAGAACCGTTTAACTGGATGTGCTGTGATATGTGATGGTGTTAGTGTTGTTGTAGTTGAAGGTGGAAACAAATCAATTAAGAGGTATGGGAAACTCATGCTTAAACGTATTAATTGGAGTGACTTTTCAAAAGAGACAGAAGAAGCTGAGGATTCAGACGATGACAAGCCTGCCAATAAGTGTGTTCTGGTGTGGCAAGGAAATGTTGCCAAATCAAGCTTCCGTAGGTTCAGTGTTCATGAATGCATCACTGAAGCAGCTGCGCGTAAAGTTTTTGTGGATGCTGGTGTGCCTCATTATTGGGACCAAGCTGTCAACTTTGTAGAAGATGAAGCTGTTTGAATTGTCTTCAAGTGTTTTTCATTAGAAATCATTATCCTTCCTTGATCTAAGTCTTTTGGTGAGTGATCATCATCATCCCTACAATATGCATTGAGCAGTGTTTTAGACAGACAAGAAATAGGATACAAGCTCATGCTCCCTTCTTCCTGTGGCCAATGATGTCTACAGAGATTATAAATTTGCCATGTCATTTACTGCTGTAAACTTTGTTGCCCGGTTTTCGAATTTCAACTCAAGATGCTTATAATTGCGCAGGATTTGATACTTACTGGTTACAATTTGAAGGTCTTTTGTATTCTCCCAGATGTTTCCAACTATGTAACCTCTCGTTTTCTGTTACTATTGTGTTGAATTATGCTACTTTTCTATTTTTTTCCCATTCTGGTGGATCCTTATTTTCACAATGATGAATAAGATGTTGTGATTGGAAGCAACATGATTTAAATCATGAATCATGTACGTTGGCAGGATTAGTTTGAACTTTCTTTTGAACATCATCCAACGTTGATTTGTATTACTTTTGTTGGAGAGTTAATGATGGTTAATAAATCAATGGTGAATGATTTCCTAACAATGTAAAAAATATTTATACCATTAGTTTACACATTAAATCTTTTATGCTTACATTGATGGAGGGATATTGATGTTAGTGGGAAGTTTAAACATGATTACAATGCCATACACTTATTTTAAAGATAGTATGAAAGTTATGTAATCCCATAGGAAGTGCTATGTGAATGCGTGCTACCCCTATTGCGCTTGAATTCAAACTTCGGATTATTCAGATCAAAGATGCAGATGCAAACATTTCATAGTCAACTACTCGAACAACCTTCCAAGGCACATGCTGCATAACAATTTTCATTAAATTTTTTATTCTTATATGGTTTAAAATTTCATATTTAATTATATATTATTCTTACATGATCAGTAACTTTTAAAGAATCATTTTTTATTGATCACACTAGCTTTTATAAAATTTTACTAGAGTTTAAAATCTACGCACTAACAGTATAAAGTTTTTTAAATTGTCGGCATATCATTCATCGTTGATTTGTAATACTTTTGTTGGAAAACCAATACTAATTAACATATGAATGATGAGGATTTGCTGTAAAAAAATACTTATACTGTCAGTGTGTATACATATTAAATCATTTGCATTAACCCAAAATCATCATTTAGTAACTTATATATGAAGTTTTAGAGCAGAAGCGTAAAAATACAGAAAAGATAGGAACCCGACCATTCTGACAATGTATCATAAACTAGTACTTTATTAACATATGCCTCTACCTTCCAGCCTTGCAATGAAATCTGCTAGGACTTTGATAAAGTCAGAATTGGTTACCACAACGAGTTCAATTCCTCTACAGTATTAGAATATACCGAGAATTTTCTTCTTCATTATTTTAACTTTTTATTGAAAAATAAGTTAAAATCATATCTATTAAAATTTGATCGGTGTCACGTATTGTAATCTTTATCCTGGACTCTTGAAGAAAGGATTTCAATTGATATTATACTGCTATACACGTTTTTTTTATCCCAATGAATTGCATCCACTCTGAAGCTTCATTCTCCTTAATTTGTTCTAGTCAAATTTGCCTTTTTTTCATTTTATAAATATGATTGAGTTTGACCCAAAGGATATGGACAAAGAGATAGACAAAAAACTTATAGGGTGCAAGTTGAACCTTTTAGTTCTATATAAGTGTAACATTTCATGGCTATAACCACCCAACAACTTTAAAACTCTTCATTTAATTTTGTGCTACTTTGTAGAAAGAACCATTTTGCTATTATGGCTGCAAATTCTGGCTTCAAACTCAAGCATTTATTGATATTTGCATGTCTTATTGGAGTAGCTTCTGCTCAGTTATCAACTAAATTCTATGATAAAACATGTCCAAAAGCTGTTAAAATTATCACTAAAGCAGTGGATGATGCTGTGTCCAATGAGACTCGAATGGGTGCATCCTTGCTAAGACTCCATTTTCATGATTGCTTTGTTCAGGCATGTTTTATTTCATTCATTATTCATTTGCTGCATGAGTTTCAATATTATTCAGCATGTGACTATTGTGCTACTTGTATAAAATGTAGTATGAAGTTGTGCTTAGAATCATTTCAAATAAAATTGCACCATCTTGTAATCTTGTTTTCATAGTAGACTTTTTTTCATTTTTCTTAATTAATTACTAAATACCAAAAACTAATAATAACTATGCATGTAACTATAGTAGAAAAATGTAATATACATTGTTTAACTATGATTATGTTTTATACAGGGATGTGATGCATCAGTATTGTTAGATGACACATCAAATTTCACTGGTGAGAAAAATTCTTTTCCAAATGCTAACTCCTTGAGAGGTTTTGAAGTCATAGACAACATAAAATCTCAATTGGAGGAATCATGCCCTGGTGTTGTTTCTTGTGCTGATATTCTAGCCATTGCTGCAAGTGAATCTGTTGGTGCTGTAAGTACAATAAATAACCATTAACACATGCAATTTAATTAAGATTCATGTAGCTTTTTTTGGGTACTACCAAAGGTAGCCCCTCACCATTTTGGATAAGAAACTATTCTCCTTTGGGGTGTGTGACCGCCTCTCCCAACAAATGTCGCTTACAGGAATCGAACTTTTGACCTTTTGGTTATCCTGAGGATCTAGCGACTAGTGGCACCTTACACCTAGGGCTGGAAATGAGCCGAGTCAAACCAGAGTTCCGCTCGGTTCAGCTTGAAACTCGACTCGAGTTTGATACGAGTTATTTTTTCAGCTCGAGTTCGGCTCGGTTCGAATTGGTTCATTAACTCAAATAATAAATCTTTTTAAAGAAATATTGTTTATAGGTTTATATATATATATATATATAAGATTGTTTATAACGAGTCAAACTATATTCAACTTAAGTTCGACTCGTTTATTTAACGAACTCAATTTCTAGCTCAAATTTGATTTATTTGGTTTATAAACCAAGTTTCTCAAATTAAATAACAAATTTAGTTTCAAATGAATACCGACATGATTTGGTTCTTTTGTGTATTATATATGATGTATAGTAATGATAACTTCAATTATCTCAGCTTGGTGGACAAAGATGGAATGTAGCATTAGGCAGAAGAGACTCAATCACTGCAAGTTTAAGTGAATCTAATTCAGATTTGCCTGCACCATTTTTGGATCTTAGTGGCCTTATCACTGCTTTTTCCAATAAAGGTTTCACAACTGAAGAAATGGTTACTTTATCAGGTAAACTATACCCCCTTTAATATAATTTACTGCATTGTGCTAAGCTTAAACCAAAACTACAACATTACTTGAAAAAAAGTCACATGCACTTATCTTCTAATCGAGAATAAAGTATCTTCTTATACCAAAAAATGATTTACTTCCTTCAGCCAGTAAAAATATAATATGTGTACTGTTTTGTTTAGTTTTAGAAATATTTTTGTAAAAAATAATTAAATAGGACACATATCATGATTTTATTAATTGAATGAGATAACTTATCTCCTTATAGCCGGAGATACATTATTCACATATAGTTAACAAGTGTATTACTTATAAACTAATGTTTCAGGAGCTCACACCATAGGCCAAGTGAGGTGCAGATTTTTCAGAGATAGGATTTATAATGAGACCAACATAGATTCATCTTATGCAAAAGCAATTCAAGCAGCATGTCCCTTTGATAGTGGTGATGATAATTTTTCACCTTTTGATCCAAAAACTCCAGCAACATTTGACAATGCATATTACCAAAACTTGGTGAACTTGAAGGGTCTTGTACACTCAGACCAACAACTATTTGTGAATGGATCAGGTGAAACAGATAGTCAAGTAAGTAGATATAGCAGAAACATGGGACGTTTTAAGAAAGATTTTTCTGATACAATGTTAAAGATGAGCATGCTTGCTCCATTAACTGGCTCTGATGGTCAGATTAGGACTAACTGTCATTTCATCAATGAATAATCAATCATTTTAATGCCGACAAATATCATCTGTCCTGAATTGTGTTTCATTCTCTCTGTTCTAGACTGATCAGAATGTTACTTTTTATTTTTAAAATTGTATTTTATTCGTGTGCCAAAATGTGATTGGTGTAGGATAGGGAATGAGACACATTTGAGAATATGTGATATTTGTTGCTTTTGTGGGGTATCTATTCTTTAAATGTAGGTTATGGTAATTCATTATCAAGTGTAATTTTTAATGCAACTTCAATAAAGTATATATGATTTGTAATGTGCTACAAGATCCAATAAGATGGTTTAATATTTTAATTTGTTATATTAGTTAAAACCACTTTCATAGTGAGTATCATTGACAATACTCTGCAGCTGGCTGCATGTGATGTTGATGGGTTTTGTTGAAGAATTAATATAAATTGACTGAATTATAAAGCATATTGCTTAGACTTGAATTCAAGTCTTCAAATCTTGATCTTGCATGTTTAATGCATTGACCCCTAATTCCTAACTCATTGACAAAATAATGATCTTGGCCCATCAAACAAAGCATGGTCTTAGCCCATCAAGCGGTACATGCTTGATTCCCCTTAAGTAAGGTATCGGATTCGAATCTTGTGAATGAAAAAAATGTCCGTTGGGAGAGTTAACCCCACGTACCTGTGGATGTTCCCGGTTCGGATAGAATTTGCCTCCGGTACGAGGATACTAGTAGGAAACCAAAAAGAAAAACAAAGCAATAATCTAGATTGAGATATGTTTACGCCATCCAAATTGACCCGGGCTCAATGATAATAACAACAATTTTTTATTAAGGATAAGGGTCAACTGTGGAAGATTGATGAATCAGGGAAATGTGAGTGTAAAGTTAGCAAAAAAATATTTGACTATTCATTTAGATGCAAGTTGAGAAGGTGGAATATATCAACGATTTAATATGTAAATATTGACAATATAATATTTTTATACTATTAGCAAATCATCAATCACTATATATAAATATTTTCATCTTTCAAACTTCCTCTCTCAATAGGCCCCAATAAATAAGGAGGTTATTAAATAAATCTAGGACTGTTTTGAATTATTAGACAAACTTAAAATCCTAATTCAAAACATGATTAAACAAATGATAGATGATGGAGTCATAACAAAACTCATTTCATTACATTAGAAAATAGACATGTTATTATCCAACTCAACTATTTTTGTAACCCAAATTATGTAAGATACCTTTTCCATTAACCAAATTGGGTGTAGCATAAATTTGTAGACACCAAATGTTTTGGCCACTATAGTTTTCAATCTAATGGGCCATAAAAAAACCAAGAGCCCAACATCAAAAACAAAGAATTGAGAATTAAACTAACGTCTTCATCCTCAGCAGAATTCACATGCTCCTTCTTCGTCTTCATTCCAAACACAAATTTTATTATTATTATTATTCTTCTTCTTCTTTTCACTTCCAATTATTGAAACCCTAAATCTGTTTGATTGCACTTGCGTTCACACTCTCTTCTAATTCGAATTACAGAAAACATGTCTTGGCTGAAATTTGCGGTCAGCAAAGCGGTTGGCAACAATAACAACCTTACTCGCACCGTTAAAAACTACGCCGACACCGTCGCACAACACGCCGGCCAAGCCGTCGCCGAGGGCGCCAAAATCCTTCATGATCGTATTGTATAATCCTTCACACTCCATTTCCTTCATTTTCCCGTTTTTTTCTATATACTTTTTTTTATATTTGCTATTTTTTTTCTGTTTCCAATTAGATATGTGATTGTTACTTGCAACTTATGAGATAGTGATTATCGTAATGCAGTAGTGTTAGCTGAAATTGATGTCTAGTTTGTATTTTTAGTGACTTCATCATTTATCTCATTTTTTGTTTCAACTGTTTGGTTTTCTTTATTAGAAACCACCCCGTTTTTATCATCTGGTGAATAGTAATGAGGACCCTGTTTATGTTTCAAATTACATAAATTAACTGTCGTAGTTCATCTCCAAATGGATTGTTCAAAGCTTCAGAGTTGCATAGTTGGAGAGGCAAAATGTATGTTGGAGTGTATCCAATTGTAGTTCAGAGTTTCTATGCCCTCCACAGGCTGCCCTTAATTATAGGACCCACCGTTAGACATAATTAATGATTTTATAACCAACATCCCAAATTAATTAATTATTGGCTCCAGTGTTGTAAAACCCGGTTTGTGCCGGCCCGGTTGAACAGTCCCAATACCGGTATGATACAACAATTATACTGGCCATGCAATCATACTGGTCATATTGGCCGGTTCTAAATTAAACTGTACCGGATATACTGGCCAATTTTCATTTAAAATTATTTTTTTAATGAAATAAAAGTAATTATTGTCTTCTTTATTGATTTTTCAATATTAGTGTAGTATATGAGTTTTTCATAAAGTAAAGAGGGATGAGGTAGCATGGTAGGGCCCATATAATGAAAACCAAGAGAGTTGAGAGTTGCTCTTAGAGAACTCAATGAATTTCCGCACTCTCTGGTTGCAATCAATGTGCTCTATTACAATTAGAGTGTGTAATGTTTTAATATGAGAATGATGACAATGCACATTTCATTTCATGTGCACACACAGGCAGCTCGAAATTTTAGAAGTGTTTTGCAGACAGTTAAAAGATTGGAAGAAGATGCTATTTCCTATAGGGGCCCTGAAAGAGTACAGTTGCTTAGAAGATGGCTTGTATTGCTTAAAGAGATTGAGAAATTATCCGAAGCTTCAGCTGAGGGCAAAGAGAAGACTCTTGAGCAGCACCTTGCCGTTGAAGACGCAAAGAAGAACCCTAACAGACCATCTATGGTAAGTAACTTTCACTTATATACTTCAAATGCAATTATTTAGTTTTGTATAGCTGATTTTAGGATATTACACTCCACTCAAGTTTCTGGAGATTTGATTATAATTTTAATAGTCTCTGATATTATGGTGTATTGAGGCCCTCCTCATGCTTTCTATTACGCATAAATGAAGTCTAATACTTAAGAACAGTTTCCTATTTGTTTTCCTGATGTTACTGTTTTTTTTTATTGTTATTAGGATTGTTGGGTTGTTTTCTCTGTCATTTTTCTCTCAATTAAATTACAGTGCTGGAGGAACTTTTCTCTGCTGTTCTTTTACTTAGCTGTTTGTGTTTGTTCTATGTCGGTTCTTTGCAGGTTCTTTATTATGATAGTGATGTTGGAGGCGAACCATTAAACTTTCGTGATGTTTTTCTTCAAAGTCATGCATTGGAGGGTATAACACTATCAATGGTATTTCTAATTAGTTCAATTTTTGTGTACAATTATTCTGAGTTTCCCATGATATGTTATGTTAAGTATATAATGTAGATATTCTGTTATTTACTCTGTAAGCACAAACTTGTAGTATCTTAAGAAGTCTTAGCTATATGGTTGCAACAAGAATAACTTGTTTCAAGTAGATTTGTGGAGTGAGCATGGCATTAACTTGGCAAAAGCCCAAATGCAAGCTTGAGATTCAGATCTTCAAGCTTTAAAGTATGTATGCCCATGCAGTTTAAAGTGATATCACATATTGTTTGTGTGGCTTTCTCCCCCTTCTTGATTGTGGGTGGGGTGGAATCAATTCTCGACATTCATAAATCATACGTGCACTGTTTACGGATTCAAAAATTGAGAAGTAGATAATTATACATCAATTTCATTTATTAGGAACTAGGATTAGGATGATATAAAATTTCAGAGCTATTGGGAAAAATGTTTCTTATATAAAAAATTAGGAGTATTATCCAAAAGAATGGTTGGCAAAGTCGGAAGTTCAAATGTGTTATTGTTCCTAGTTGAAAATGATTTTACTTGATTTTTTCTTAAAAACATAATTCTCTTTAATTTTTATGCTATAAAATAGTCCAAGAATTTGTCCAAAATAATAATCTATTTTTTTGTTATATCACTATGTTTTCATAACCTTTTTTTTGTGTGAATCATGATACTTTTATTTTACCTCGTTGATCATATCCTCTTGTTCATTTGTTTTCTTTTATGTATAGTTGTTGAATTTTATTGTTTTAATATATTATCATTTAATGATAAAAGAAGATAATTGTGCCGCACAAGTCAATTTTTTTTACCGCTGATAATAGAGGTTAACTGCAGGGTTAACTCTTTTCTATTCCTCAGATTATTGAAGCTCCTATTGAGGAAGAGGTTTCCCTTCTCCTGGAGATGTTTGGGTGAGTCTTAGTTTTTTACACATCTTGAATATATCATTGCTGTTTGCAATTGACAACATGTATGTGGTATTATATTGTCATGAGAATGTGCACTTAACATTCTTGATGTCAGTTTTCTTAACTCACACGTGACCACTCCTAGATTTGAAACCCTTTGGTGCTTATTCATAAACACTGCACTTGGACACTGAATTCTAAAAACTGTAGGACACAAACATTATGGGTATATATATAATTGAAGTTTAAGGAAAAAGATTCATAGAGCACCTTAGGAGGGGGGAATAAAATGAAAAAGTGGAGGACATGAGGCAAGTGAAAGTAGTATGTATGTGACAAAACAAAAGCAAATCTGCCTTATTTTTTATTTATTTTTATTATTAGAAACTGCTTAAAAGTTTAATACAGAATCAACCTCTCTATTTACCAACAATGTGTTGGTCTAGTGGTGTAAGATCGCGCTAGATCTCCAGGATGACCAAAAGGTCAAGGGTTCGATTTCTGAGAATGACACTTGTTGGGAGGGGCAACCATGCACCCCGAAAGGGATTAGTTCCTTACCCAAAAGGGTGATGAGATACCATTGGTAGTACAAAAAGAAACTTCTCTATTTCAAACTTTAAATGGGCATGTCCAGCTTTGTCCGAGCTGAAAAAGGTATTTTCAATATTTGGCCATATATGGGTGGATGATGGACACGTGCCATCAGTGCGTTGTATAAGGGTCATGCAGACACATCAAAATGATGTATTTGCATGCTTGATATAATAAATGATTAGTAATTGTGGAAATAGCAACTTTGCTTTCCTAGTTTAAAATTTTGTTTCATTTTATGGAGAAACTACTTTAGTCCCGCTAGACAGTATGTTATGGCATGAATTGCAACCTCTAATATTTCACAGTTCAGCTGAATTTAGGCCAAATCCTATTCTAATCATCCTCATTTATGCAGGCTTTGTCTTACTGGTGGAAAAGAATTTCATAATGCCATAGTAAGCAGCTTGCAAGATCTGGCAACAGCCTTTTCAAGCTATCAAGATGAAGTGCTGGTAAGGGTGATTATTACTTCACTCATATCTAAATTTAGATATATTCTGCAGAATTAAAGCTTCCTATGTTTACTCCCACCTCTTATATTAATTGTATTCTTGGGTGTTGTGATCATGACTTAATGAAATCTTTGGAGGTTGCTCGATGTGTTTATATTATCATTCACATTCAAGTTTTAATTTCAAATTCACACGTTTTGAACTCTTGGAGTAGCAACGTTTTCCTTCAACGAGTTGTGAGTTTGAATTTTGAAAATATCTAAATTGAGCAAGCTAATTTTATGGTATACGAAAAGACTTTTTAATTCTAAAATGTTGTCTGGAAAATTTGGACAAAAAATTATTTTTTAGTGATATTAGATGTTATATTACTGAGTTGCTATTAATAACCATATTTGGAACTTGTCCTATCTTACTATCTCCAAGATTTGGTTCTTATTTCTGATCTTTGACTGCATTATGATTCATATAGTTGAACATTTTTCCAGTACATCATTTTTAAAATTTATGAAATGCGATTAATTTTTTTATCAATCTTTATATTTTATCAGGGATTTAACACTGGAAGCAAACCAGAATATTATAACATAAATTGTGGATTTCTAACAAAATTTTGTGCATATATAATTTGTACACAATTCCAATCAACTCGTAGTAACTCAATTTAAATGGTGACCTAACTTTTCTGAAGCTACAGTTACTGTAAAGTTAGATATCATGTGTTCAAATAATAAAAAAGGGTGGCTCAGTCCTTGAAACTCCCACCTAATAGGGTCTGGAGAGGGTAGGTGTGCACAACCTTATCCCTGCAAGTGGACAGGCTATTTACAAATTTTGAACTCATGATCTCCAGGTCATAAGGCAAACAACCTTACTGTTGCGCCGAGGCTCACCCTCGTCTAAATAATAAAATAATTTCATTCAAATCATGTGGATAGTGGGTATGCTTAAAATCTTGAATGTATGGTAACTCTAGCGGTGCTTGCAATTACTTGGTGTAGATGTGGGTTATTCTTTGTTTATTTATGCTTTAATTATATTGTTTACCTTGTTTTTCAGGTGAAACGGGAGGAATTACTTCAGTTTGCACAAGGTGCCATCACTGGGTTGAAAATCAATTCTGATATTGGAAGGTCAGAATTAAGCAAGTGGTTTCCATTGTCAATTTGTTCATACCATTTATGCTTGTTATTATATATATAAAATCATCCATGTGCTTTAACCCAACATCTTATGCTTTTGGGAGAGTTGGTTCTTGACATGGTATTAGAGCCTCTATGACCAGGTGGTTAGGACTTTGATCCTTGTCATCCCCATTCTTATACAATAATAACAAGTCGGCTGACAGGTGGGAATACTTACCACTATACTACAAGGTATTATGGGTCTGTGCACAGTTCATGCTTCAAGCCCAAAGGGCTACTGTGTGAAGGGACATGTTAGATATATAAACCATTCATGTGCCTTCACCCAACAACTTAAGCTTTTGGTAGAGTTGGTTCTTGACAATGCTATACACCCAAGTTTTGAGTTTTGATCTGAAGTTTGAATTGTGTCTTGGTGAACTGTTTTACTGAATTGGTTAGCCTTTCTCTAACAATGATCACTATTGTTTTGCACATTAGAATCACAATTAATTTACAAAATAATTTTTATGGCTAATTTTTAGTAAGGTCAATGTATTGCTTTAATTAATAAAAGAATTTGCTGCTATAATATGAAAGTGGGAAAACTGGGCTCTACTCTACCTCACTTTAGATCTTATTTTGCTTTCTGACTGCAGAATAGATTATGAGACCTCTAGTCTTAAGAAAAAGCTCAATGAGATAACAACTTTACAGGCACCTGTAAACAAAGATGATAATCATAAAGCAGCTGAGGTAACAACTGCAATGCTAGAGGTGTGTTTCCATCATATAGTCCTTTCTGTGTAGCCTTTCTTTGGACAGTAATGAATTTTTGCATTGCTTGGAGGAAGCTAGGATCAAACTCATGTGAACTTATTTTTTTAGTTAGCCTCTTGATATGACCTGGAATAAGAGATTTCATTTTACTAGTCACTTTGCTGCATGAACTCAAAGTACCTCGACCCCATGATCATAGTTTCTACCTTTCTTCTTTAAGGAAGAGGTGTTTTTTATTGGAAATTTTTTGGTGGGGAAGGGGGAGGGGGGAACTTGTGCAGCTGCTGGGGTGTTATTAGATTCTAAATTCCTTTAGCACTTCCTTTAATTCCTGTGGAACATTTTTCTTTTATTCTCCCCACTCCCTCCTCACCTCTATATATATATTAATTATTTTATTGAATTTATTAGATACTTTGTTTGCTTGAAAATGTTCTCATTGTTTTATGATTCACCATGAGAGTTTAGAGATCTCTTTTGAATTATATACCAGGAACACAAATATTTGGAACTGTGTGATCAATGTTTAGAGTAAAACGCTACAGATGTCTGGTTGTCTCATGAAATGCACACTTTTGTTTACTTGTTTAATTTATTTATATAACTTTCCATGTTTTGAAATAAAAAAAAATGCAGTAGAACCAACCAATTGTTTTGCAGGCTTTAAAAGGAGCCCTTGCACATATACGAATTTGTACCAGACTGGAAGGCCTATTGCTGAAGAAAAAAACCCTGAGCAACGGGGATTCTCCAGAAGTTCATGCCCAAAAGGTACAATTCTTTCCTTAAAGAGTTTCTTTGGGAAGGGTATGATGGTAGGATGAAGGAGAATTAGAGGTACAACTTATATTCACTTCTATCTAAACTGTGTAGTTAAAATAAGAGTGTTTTACCTTGAATTCAGTAAACTAAATTATGAATATATAAAAAATTGAGAGAAAGTAAAACTAAAATGGAAGTATGGTACAAAGAGCTTGTTGCATATCTAAATTTTACAATTACTCTTCTTTAGCTATCAATCATCTCAGAAAAGTTTATGCTTATCTTTTTAATTCTTTATTATTTTATGCATCTCCTTTACATGACATCCATATAAGGCAAAATTTAGCTTCTGTCTTATCATTTTGATTTTAATGGTTCCTTCCACATTCTGTTCTCTATTAATTTGCAAACTTATGAACAATGAAACATCCACGTACCATAGTTCCACATGAGGGACCACAAGAGCTGATAATCCTACATGAGTACATATTCTTGCTTCTGTTATTGGGAGTGGGTTTGTTAGATCATGCATTTGTAGGGTATTCTGTTTTGATGATAATGTCAGTCTTAGTTGGAATATTCTGTTTTGATTATATTTTTTCAATCATATTTTTAACTAAATATAGTGGAGTAGTTTCTTTCTATTATTTTATGTTTGTAAATATACTATATTGTCTATAAGTAGGTTGATAAGCTGAAGGTCTTAAGGGAATCTCTTGCCAACTCTGCTGCAAAAGCTGAAAAGCGTATTTTAGACAACAGGTAGACTGTCAAATTATGAGTTTTATGTTAGATTACTTACCAAGTACCTGTCTAACTTGGGGATCAAGTAACCTCCAAATTAAAGGCTCAAAAATTAAATAAACCGGCCACTTGAAATTAGAGCCCAGAAATAATAATTCAAATAAGTGACAGAAATTAATAATGGATCCCACTAGCCAACAACCATAGGTTATATGCAACTAACTACCCACTTTTAAGACCCTAATAGCAAATAGCTGAAATACTTGAGCACTGAAATATAACCTGCAAGTTAAAAACAAATTGATCCAACACTGTAGAATAATGAGATGCTACAACAGGTTCACTATCGAATCTAAACGACATTTTTGAAATATTTTGGATTGTGAGTTCATGTCTTTTAGATTATACTGCCTGCATTACTGGGATATAGTCATATGGGTGAAGTTGATCTGTGATATTGGGTTCTTAGAGATAGTTGGAAATCTGGTGGTCAGAGATTTTGTTGTTTTGCTTCAAAACTAGTTGCAAGTTCTTGAAATTCAAATATTGGTTGGTATGATCTGTTCTGATTAGTCATCTGTCAGTAGCAATACTGATTGGTTAGAGTGATTTTTTTTAAAATAATTTGCTGCAGATAACAGATAGTAAACCCATATCCTTCTCTGTTTTTTTTTAATATTTCGACAGAGTACAGAAAGAGGAAGCATTAAAAGTTCGTGTGACTAAAGATGGGGAAGCTAGTGAAAAGGAGAAGGTATTGTTTTCAGCAGGGCAGCATTGCATTTATTACTAAGTGCAGTTTTGATGGGGAATTTATTACCTTTCAAATGTGATTTTGTGGCTGTTCCTGTCTATCTGACTAGGCTGTTGTTGCTATGCATGTCTAAATTGTCAGTGTAACAGAATCTATGAAAATATGACCGTTTGAGGGATATATCTCGATATAGGTGCTTGTTTGTTTATTAGTATCAGAAACCGTTATATTTAACTTTTCCTTCATAATCTGTATGCACACACCTTTTTTCTGTATAGTATAGGCAAGATGGGGTTTTCTAGAATGTGTTATCATTTGCATTCATGACTAAGAGGTTCTGTTTGTCATATTCGTCTTTTTTCATACTCTATATATGATGTTGATGGTGGGTCACAGTGAAAGCTTTATGCACTTATTGTTTTCAATTGATTAATCCCTTTTTATAAGGGCAGGGGGCAGGGATGTTGACTAATCTGTTGTAAGATGCTTGATTTCTTTGTGTTCATAGCAGTCAGTGACCATGTTGAATTGAAACGGTAGATCTGATTTGTGTACTAGGTATTCCATCTGATGCAGGACAGCTAATTTTTTTTTCACTGTTGTTTTCAGGAACTGGCATTGGAGATATCTGAGCTCCAACGGAAAAAAGATGATCTTGAAGCTGAACTGAAAAAGGTATTAGCCATATTCTATTGAACGATGCGAAGGGGTGGTATATTGGATAGTAACATGATTGCAGACATATAATAATGTCATGTGATTTTTATGACATTTACTGTTGTCTATTTATCTTGCATGGTAATATTTTAGGTATGAATAATTGAAAATAAAACTGTACGGTTTAGGGAAAATCTGAGTGCTTTTCTGCAACTTGAATATATTTTGCTCTATAGAATGACTAATCTCAAATCCTGCATCATGTTTGCATTTCTGGTGCTAAATTGTTGTATTATTTGGTTAATTAGACAGCATTGAAATTTCCATCTGGACTCTTCACCTCTTGCCTAAGACGTTCCCTGCTATTTTCTCTTCATATCTGTTAGATCTTTACATGTAATCTAATATAGTTATCATTTTTAATGATGAGATACTAAACTGCTTTACTCCACATGACATTTTTACATTCATATATATTCTAGGCCTCTAAGAATCATAGACTAACATTATTAGACAAGTGTTTTGGGAGGCGTCCAAGCTAATTTGAGATGTCCAAGCCAGAGCCGTGTCAGTGTGTCCAAGCCAAAAAATATATTATTAAATTGGACAACTGAGTAGGGGTGTCCAACACATGTTGGAGGGGTGTCTGGGCAGTGTTGGACATGGACACGTGTCAGACACCGGGACACCTCATGCTTTATAGCCAATATCATTTGCCTTTTAAGGAATATTTGTTATCTTTATAGTTAAAATTTATTACCTCATGTTCCACAGTTTAGTTTACCAATTACCTTATACTTCCTTGTAAATTAAGCATCGATGTGATGCTTGGGGAGGAAATATTGAATTGCTTAGGTATTAAGATTTGTCAGCTTAAGTACACGAAAGTTAAATTTTGTTCTTCCAGACTAAAAGTTAACTCCTACAGTCCTACTACCGAAGTGCTTGTTTATCTTATTATTTTATCAAAATGAATCCTCATTTTAATTATCTCTTAGTAATATACTATATCAGTTTGTGTAGCCTTTATTAATTATAAATTTATAGATCATTGAAATCTTGCTTATGAATTATGAGGTGTAGGTTAATACTTCTTTGGCTGCTGCACAAGCTCGATTGTGGAATTTGAGCGAAGAGAGGGACCAGTTTGAGGAAGCAAACAATCAGATAGTTGAACACCTGAAGATAAAGGTTTGGACATCTCTTTTCCTCTGGCTTGGTATCATGTTAAATAACATTGCCTAATACAGTGTTACTCTCACCATCCAGTTGTCTGAAATTTTGTTTTGACCTTGATTGACAGGAAGATGAACTTTCAAAATCAATTAGCTCATGTAGGGTTGAAGCAAATGTTATCAAAACCTGGATTGATTTTCTGGAAGATACTTGGGTGCTTCAGCAGTCAAGTGCAGAAATTAATGAGAAGCAGGTCAAGTGCGTATATCAACCTACTGAACTTGAGTAATGACGGCCAATTAATGACTAAGTCATAAGGTTCGGAGAGTCTAATCTGAGTGATCAGGCTCTAGTGTACACGAGCACACACATAAAGGGAGGCCTGCAAGTGTGTACTACAGTAGGCCCAGCTCAAAATCCAACATCACATATACTAACCAACAATAATCTTCAATATATAGAAAATATAATTATTCTTCCATTGTTCTCTGTTTGTCATGAATTAGTAATTTTGTTTATTCTTGCGTTTTTGAAGTGATGAATTGGAGAAACACGAGGACTATTTTGTGAACTTGACCATTCAACTTCTTGCTGCGTACCAGGTATTGGTTTTTCTTTACTGTTTCAGATATGGATGTCAAATTAGATACTCCATTTTGCTTCCCTGTTTTCCCCCATTAGTAATATGTATGACCTGCTATGTCGTGCACAGAAAGAGTTAGAGCCTTGTATCAGTCATATCGAAACATTTGTTGTTAATCTCAAGAATTTAAGCAAGAGGTAATACCCTTTTTTTGTTTGTTTTAAATTTGTTGTCCATGTTGGCATTTAATTGTGTGGAATTTCTTTATGAACACATCATTTAAATTTTTAATGCAAATTTGCATCTACACGAGTTTGGGAGAAAGTTGCAACTAATAGATGCAGGCAATCACACAGAGTAGCTTATTAGCCTTATGTAGTTTTTAGTTTTCAGCATTTTATTCAAGCTTTCCAATTTTGCCAAATTTGCATCTACAATATAGAAGATTCACACACTGTTCAAAGAATTTAAACAACAATTAGTATATGTTCAAGTGGTTAATATTTTCATGTAAAGTATTACTCTTTAATTTTAATATATATGATTGTGTGTATGTGTATGTACTTATGGTTATTTATTTACTATTGTCTTAACTTTTGTTGAGGATACAGGTTAGAGATGACGTCCAGTGCAGATGCCGAGGATTCAAACATATTAAGTCCAAGGAGAAACCTTGAGGAGGAATATTTAACTTATGAAGCCAAGGTAGTGTGACTAATTTTAATCACTCCTGAAAAGTATACCTGTGTCCTCGCTTATTTTCATTTCTTACCTGGGTGGCTTTGTAGAAATGCTGTCCTATTGTTGACTCTTCTGTAAACATTAATGCCTTGACCTGAGATTAGTTTTTGGTATTAACTTTTTGGATTGTGCAAGTTCTAGCTGTCCACTTGGAATGCTTGACCCCAATATCTTTTTTATGTTGTATGCTTCATTGTCTATGGACTAAAGGTGATACAGCAGTGCAATGGTATATTCAGACTGATGGTTTTCTTTCATTTCAGATTATTACCACCTTCAGTGTAGTGGATAAGATGAAACAGCTGTTTTTTGCTCGACAGGGGAAGTTTTCCAGGTTTCTATTTTCTTTCTAAATCACCTTTTCAGGTTCAGATTAAATCTCATGTGTAAATCCAACTCTAAATTGGAAATTTTTCTCATTATGCAAACCGATCTTTTGGTACATTGTTATAAACCATTTTTTATTTCCCCTCGGTAAAGAACATCTTACCGTTTGCTCAGTTCACAAATTCCATTTGAAGAATTCTTTGCCTCAAGCTCCTTCCTTCCCGTACTACATTATTTTCTAATTTATCATTTCCGTTCGACTTCACTTATTGGGCTCACTCATCCAGGAAAGATGAAGGGAAAGTTAAAGAACTGTTTGATGCCATTGAAAAGTTACAGACTCAGTTTGAATTTATTGAAAGACCAATTCTTGAAATAGAAAGTCCAAACGCAGAGGCTGAAACACCACCAGCTGAGAAAAAGCCTGATGCCACACCTCAAGGTACTACTGAGATTTCAAAGACACAGAGAGATGAACAACCGAAATCACATTCAGTTAAGGCAGATCAGGTATTCGACCATGAAGCCGAATTAGCTAAGCTGGAATCCGAGTTTGGAAATGTTAGTCAAGACTACTTAGCAGAGGAAATTGGTGATTGGGAATTTGATGAGATTGAAAGAGAATTGGTCTCTGGTAATAATTCTGCAACAAGTAAATAGGCCAATCCTTTTCTGAGCCAAAAATGCTTGCTGTTGTAAGTTTTATAATTAAGCAGATGCAGCTATTATAGAAATTTGTGTAAGTTAATGCCTTTGACTTTGTGACTTTGAAGGGTATAATTTCTTGATTCTTATGTAAAGTACTGAATTTGTAATAAGCTGTTATCAAATTATGTGAATTAACAGTTTGGTTGTAAATTTAAACTTGGGATATTAAGTTTTCGTTTCTTCTTTTTTCTTTTACAATTGAGGATAAGTTTAGTGTACATAGATGGACAGTGTTTAGATGGGTCTGTCTCATTTCCATTTTATAACAATGTACCCAATTTTCAACCTTCTATTTTTCATGCACTCGATTCATGTAAAAAATAACTAATATTTTTCGGTGGAAAATAAAATAAATTATATCCACACCATTAACACTTATCTGTTATCTCCTAGTAGTATCAGTTTTTACCAGTGGACTTAACCATACATGCAAACCAACAAAACTTCGAATTTTGTAGTAGCTGCCAATGCACTCTTCCATTTTTTGTTAATTTCGTTATCGGTACTTGTATAAATAATTCATCTACCTAACATCCACATTGATAACATGTTTTATTTTTTTTGGTTTAACTTGTGGATTTATAGTCTCAGTTCCTACAATTTTTTTAAGTTGTCCCTATTTTTTTTAAAAACGTTGTCTCATGTTGGCCTTAAGCAGTAGTGAGTTAGATAAATAGTTTATTTGTAATATTTATATAAGAATAATGTATCTCCTGCCAATAAAATCAAAACATGTGTCCTAATTAATTATTTTCTATAAAAATATTTCTAAAACAAAACATGAGTCATACTTTTACTGACTAAAAGATATAAGTTATTTCTTGATATGAGGAGATACTTTATTATCTATTTATATTTAGCTAAGTTGCGGTACATCTTACAACAAGAAGACCATAAGGAAATGTTGGTATTCTCAAAAGGCAAGTAATTTAAGTTGGTAATAAGAATTCTCAAGCAGTAGTAATTTAAGTCCAATTGTGCAAGAATTATAAAGAAATATTGAAGTGAACCAATAGATGGTGTATTTCATGGCATTAGCAAAAAGAATCTGCAACAAAAGATGAGAAAAGAGAGGTTGTGACTAAAACTTGAAAAAAGGAAGTAAACCCAAAAAGTAGGTAGGAATATAACCAAAGTCTTGAGCTTTGCATGCATTCCGGCCTCAGTTTCCTTCTCCCACCATCATTTGTCGGGTCATAGTGTTACCTCTTTTTTATCTCATTTTTCTTCATTGTATTCACTACCTATATTTTATTCACTCACATTACCACTTAAATAGAGACATGAATAATTAGAAAAGATGATGAAAAAGGTGACAATGTTTCTAGTACTAAAAGGTTTACCCACATGTGCAAAAGTAAAGCTAAAGTGTGTTAAAAAACACTAAAACAGAACCAGGAATCCAGTAAAAAAAAGTACAAGAATGTAATACATAGAAGTTGATGACATTAATCAAGTGCAGACAGGAAGTGTTGTCCTTTTTCTTGATTAGATTAAGTTTGGTGCAATGAATTACATCACAATGAATTGTATATGAATGCAGAAAGGCATGCCATGAGACACATCATGCTCACGAAACTGAGTTTGCTTGTATGGGAATTTGATATTGTTGAGGAAGATTCCAAAAATGGCTCTTCAATTCATAGACCTGTTTTTTTTTCTTCAGTCACATTATGAGACTAGGACAAATATTTTAGTTACTACCAGACCAGGAGATGCTAATGAAAAAAAGATTGAAAATCTGATATAATGAGATAAGTTATTTCCTCCTGCTAGTGAAATCTGTCATGTGTTATGTTTCATCATTTTCTACAAAAATATTTTTAAAAATAAACATAATAACACACATGTCACATTTTTACTGGCTAGAGGAGATAAGTTAGGAGATACATTATTCTTATATATATATATATATATATATATATATATATATATATATATATATATATATATATATATATATATATATATATATATATATATATATATATATATATATATATATATATATATATATATATATATATATATATATATATATATATATATATGATTATAATTGACTAAAGTATCAAAATATTAACATATTGAGATACAAAATTGCCCCCTTAACATATTTGCCTATTCACCCGTGTGATATTAGCCTATCATTCAAATCCTAGTGAAGGTTTTAAAGTTAATATATTTGCCTTGTTTTAAGGTTAGGCCAATTGAATTCTATACATTCTACTATATCAAAGAAACAAAGTCAATGGCTCTAGCTACAATCATCATGTAATATCTTAATTCAAGGTTTATAAGAAGAAGACTTTGTCATGCTAATTACACTATAGCTAGTAACTAGCCTGAGCCCATGTTAAATTTATTTGGGTCAGTTTCTCTGCATCACTGATTTCTAAAGAAACTAAGTAATGGAAATCATGCTAGTTACCATTAGCAAAAGTAATAGTATAAAAATGGCAATCCCAATGAGACATAAGCAACAAAGTTTATGTTCTGTGGGTCAATGCTTTCCCCCATAACAAAATTAATAATCAACTTTTAATTTTGCATTTGGATGTTAGCAGACAAGCTCCTCCAATAATGACAAGACAAGATATACTTGAAAATGTAAAAAAATGAATAAAATAAAACTAGAGTACCACTAATTCCACTATACTGCCTTTTCGATCTGTTGTGTCAAACCATGTCCCCGATTTTGTCTCGTAACAATGAAAATATGTTATGTCGATAAAAAAATTAATCGTTCATTATTTTTTCTATTCTTGTTTCATTATTATTGGTGTGGGACAAAATTTGGGACATAGTTTCTCGGACAACGGATATTTGTTATTCAATATGCCATTCTCTACACTTTTAAAAGCATTACTTCCCTTCTATTTTCTCAGTTACCATTAGGTACTATCCCACACAGGAAGAAAAGTAAAATACTAGTGTTGTAGTGTACCTGAAAAGCTGAAATGGCTTCAAAATTTGTATCATGTGATCATGCTGATGATGATTACATTGACATGGAGGTTAGTTCATACTCCAACTTCTTCTGCCATTCTGCAAATTCTCATTCTCAGCCTAGAGAATTTGAGTTCCAAATGGCCTCTATTGTTCAAGAGAAAGAACCAACAACTTCTCCAGCTGATGAACTTTTCTACAAAGGAAAGCTTCTGCCTCTTCACCTTCCCCCTAGGTTACAAATGGTTGAAAAAATCTTGCAAAACTCCACAAATACTCCTTTTGATATGGAAAAAGATGTTTTTGAAGAGTTCTATAGCACCCCTTTAAACACTACTACATACCCTTCACCAATCACAGGCACACCTTTTGAATCATGCAATATCTCACCAAATGAGTCTTGCCAAGTTAGTAGAGAACTAAGCCCTGAAGAGTATTATAACCTTGAATACCAAACAGATAATGCAAGTGGGTTTGTGGTTGAAAATCAGAAGAAGTCATGGACTAAGAAGCTAAAGCAATCATCACTAGGCTCAAAGTTGAAGGCTTCAAGGGCTTATCTTAAGTCTTTGTTTGGAAAATCTGGTTGCTCTTATGAATCCTATGCAGCCTCAACAAAAGTTGCTGATGAATGTTCAGTTTCAAAAGCTAGGGGAAATCTAAATAAGCATGTGCAAGTAGTGGCAAAAAAAAACCCTTATGGTCAAATTCATAGGGACAAATACATGCCCTCAAATTCTGTCATGAGAAGCTACAAAGAAAAGAACAATGACTATGGAAGTAATCAACATAGAAGGTCATTCTCAGTTGGCATCAAACTTTTTTCCGGAAACAAGTCATCAACATCATCATCATCATCTGGTTCAACTTCATTCTCAGTTTCAAACAAATCATATGAATGTCAGTTTCTGAAAAGGTGCAGCAGTGCAAGTTCAGAGATAGAAAATTCCATTCAGGGTGCAATTGCACATTGCAAAAAGTCTCAGCAAATGTTCTCTTCAAAGAAGAATGCAAGTGAAGTAGGATTCTACTCATTATCTGCTTCAAGAAACTCAGTATGTGAGGATCAAGAAAGAGAGGATCTTTGCAGGGGTTGATAGAAAAAGGACTACACAAAAGTAGCTTTAACTATGTTATCTTCTTACACTTCCTTTCCAATTTGATCAAAGATAGCTCTAATTCACTAGTACAAACTTTTGAAATGGAAAATGTTTATCTCAACCCTTTTTTTATTGCATCATTACTTCAATTAAATCCTAATCATATGTTGTTTACTGTTCTTGTTTCCAAAGTAAAAGTCTTTTAATCAATGCTTATTAAGTATCTGTATAAAAATCTAACCATGGCTAATTAAAGTATTAGACTAAAGCATAAAAATCTGGTGGAAGTTTGACTCATAAGTTTGTTTTAACCATGGCTTCTTATGAGTCAATTCTTTGAGCATAGTATTTTCATGTGGATTTTATACCTCAATATATAACTTGTATACAAATCTCACTTCTATATTAGGAAACAGGTAGTGTTGACTTTCCACTTTCAGTGTGCACAATAATTACCACTAATCATGTGATTCTTTATTCTACAATTCAGTTATCAATCATGAACATGAAATTACAAGTGCAGGGTGGGTATGGTTCACTTTTCAGACTAAATTATAGTGTATCTGAAACTAGAAGTGTAACTGAACTAAAATTGTTTTTGAATCAGTATGAAAAACCAAACCATATATTTTGATTTTATATGGTTTAATTCGATCGATTTATGGTTCAATTCATCAAAATAGTTATTTTGCTCACCTTCTTATGAGTGAAAGATTAATGTGAATATCAGAACTCAATTGTTGAAGTAGAACATATAACAATATCTACAACTACTAATATGCAATTGTCTTGTCATATACCAATTTTCTCAAATAAAAAAAATGTTTTTTTTAAATAAATAATGTGTAACAATGATCATGATCATGGAAACCCACTTGTCTTCTTTCATTGGAAACTATAAGACATTGTCCTATAAAGAAATCCTTCAATCCAGACAAGGTGACAAACAGCTTTTCATGTGGTTCTTTTTCGATTTCTTTTACTTATCTTATAGGTATGCTGGTTATATATCATTCCTTAAATTAAGTGAAAATGTTACCATAAGTTTGATAGGTTTGGAGCTAAAGAAAGCAAAAGAGTGAAGTATATATTATACACCTCTACAAAGGTTTTGGAATAATACAAAAGCCTCTTTCCAGTGGTGTAATCAAAACAGAACTATTATTTTTTGTTGAGGAATCAGGTTAACAGTTATAGAATAGAAGAGAGAAATGGATGTAAATTAATAATATTACTAAAATATATGGCTTGATAAAAAAATATGAGGGTAAGTGGCTGCGTTATTACACCTTCATAAAGCATTTTTTGTTGTAAACCTCAACCTTATCTTGGTACCACATAGAGCAATCTTTAATGTAAATCATTGTTTATAAGCTTCTGACAAGCATGTGAGGTTGCCGAGTTGGGTAACTCTAGCTTGTAACCCAAGTGGGGGCATCAAGGTGATGGAACATGGCTATGATTTGTCTAGGTTGGGGTGGTTGTTGCACCATGTTGGCTTGCCCGTTCCAAGTTGAGAGTTGAGTCATGGTGCTTAGGTGAAGGCTTAGGTGTCATGACTCCTAGACTAGAGGGCATAGCGTAAGGCTGGTTTAACAGAGCAGCGAACACCTCTGGCTCTTGACAGTGGAAGGATTACATGCTACAGCATTGCCATCCCACAATGCCTGGTGATCCAAGCCCTTGAACCATCATTTTTTTCTTGAAAGAGTTATTTCCTTGTATTTATTTGTGTTCTACTATTAATCTACCATATTTGTATGTATAATTATGAGATTCTATCATTCTCACCATTGCTCATTTGCTACTTTGAAGAAATTAGGAGCCAACTCAACAAGCCATTTGGGGTCCATGACACTGACCCACACATGTAGCCATCACAAGCATAGCTACTGTCCCTTATTTAACCTGCTAAATTCGACTTACCAAGTCCTTATAAAAGAAGTCTTATAATTCTAACGTAAAAAATGACAAATAGTATTGAACGGTACCGCATACCAAAACTAGTATTGCGACCCATGTAACTAAGTCACAAGCTCATGGTAGAGGACCAAGTCTAGCTGTCTCTGGAACCAAGCTGGACTTGGATGGATATATATATATATAGGCTGGTTCTTAACTAGGGTTCTGTAACCTTCCTGGGGTCCTTTCTTGTTGCATGGAAAAAGAATCACAGGCTGAGATTTCCTGATCTTGGTGCAGTTTTTTATTCTACACTTACAAGTTAAAACATCCAAAGATATATATAGCCCACAAAAATATTACAACACTACCCAAATATGACTTTTTTGTAAAAAAATACTTCTATATTCTTATCTTTGCACTCTCATATTTTTTAGTGAATGATTGCTATAGCCAGCATCACATCCTCAAAAATCACATGCTAAAGAACACATTCCTTATATTAAACACCAACCTAGTCCCTTCACTGGGTTGGCATTCTCTCATCAAAAGAGCTTTCCAAGAGTGTCAAATGAGGAATTTGAAAATCTTCCAATAATATTCAGCTTCTAAGCCTTAGCTCGGATTAATAGGGATTATTTAATTTGTTAATACACTGATTCTAAGTCCATGATCATTGTTGGTCGGTTGCACTTTACAACTCTCAAAAGTGAAGTTGAAATATGGATGCACGTGTTGTTGTTTTCAGCTAGGCTGCTATTATACCTATGATGTTGGAATTTTTCTTCAATCACGTGATGACTATAGAAAATTCACCACCATAATCTACATATAGTTTTCTCAAATGACCCCTTTCTATTTTCTTCATTCTCCAAATTCTTCATGGATGGATGAGCAATTTCAAGATAAAGTAAAATGTTGTAGAGCTATGATTTTCTTTCTTTTTTTACTGATCCTTTTTTTGTGTTAACAAAAATAATAATCAACAACAAACTGGGATGGCATGCATATTTTTTTATAATAATATGTTAATACATAAATTGAGAATTAAAGCACTGTTTTTTGCTTATTGTTCCAGAAGATCACCACTTAATGGTTATAATAATGATCAGGGTTTCATCCAATTTGTCATGATCCTACAATAGCAGCTCAGACTCAGAATAAACAAATCTGTTGAGTCCACACAATATGCAAGCATTAGAGTTTCTTGATGAACTCTTAAAGCAATAAGTCACATGTCTTTTTCACCATAATTTGGTCTTCATTTTGATCCACCAAGGTTGCAAGTTCAAAATCAAATAGCGTAAATTCGATCAACCTCCGAGTTGGAGAAATCGGAATGATGCCATGAGTTGGATCCACTCCTCCTAGCACTCTTCTCCCTCTTCCTCATTGATCTCATTCTCTTAGACCTCACTACATAGTAAGTCATTGTCCCAATAACTCCAGATATTATGACTCCTCCAACTACTGTAACCAGAATCGCAGCCCACTTGTTCTTCTGACCGACGACTATGTAAGAAGATGCAATAAATGCTACTGAAGTGCACACAGAAGCCAACCACATCAGCTTGTTAATCACCTCCACCACCCTTTTCTCGGCTTTAGTTTCACCTCTAACCAAGGTAATTTGAACAACCACAACAGCCAAAGATGTGAAAAGTGCAATAGCATTGAAGATGAAGAAGATTTTGAAGGCAGTACCTGTTGCAACCACTGCAGTACCACTATCAAAATCCCCACCAGGTACAGTGAATATAGCAGCAAAAGCAACCGTAGCAAACAACACAGCCACCACTGTCACCGAGTTTGTAGCATTATTAATTCCTTCCCTGTGGAGTTTCCTTAGCTCTTTGGAAATATTATGAACATTTTTGTTGGTTTTCTTGGTTTGTTCAAGCTGGGTGTGAACATCTTTCTTAATTTGAGTAACAGTTTTCCTCAGTTCATCCCTCGGTTGGTTGAGCTCATTAGCTCTAAGTGCCCCGCATCGAGTGAGACACTCCTTTATTTCTGATGATTCTTCAGAGAGGGGAAGATTTTCAGCAATATCAAGGGCTGTTTTGTGGTCTCTGGTTAATGCATTAACATTGGTATCTGGCAGATTTAATAACTCATTCACTATCTGTGCAGGAAAATGAGAAGCCACAATATTATATTTTCCTTTCGAAGGACTATAATAGATGCTTAAAAATTATTCTCGGGGTTGGGGGTTGCATGTATGTTTAGCCTCATTAGCATATTAAGAAGCACACCGATGCTAGCATATGGTATTAGTACACTAATCCAGCAATGGGGCAAATAAGACTAAATATTTTACTACTAGGGATAAAGTATCTCTATCCATGTGGTGTAAATAAACCCCATTTGCTCAACTAACTAAATAACTATTACCTCATCCTACACATGTATGGTGTTGGTACTTGTAAATTGTAAAATTGTGCAAACTTATGACATACCTCTACTCGCTTTTTCCTGGTAGCAACATGTAATGCAGTGTTACCAAATTTGTCAGGGAGCATAACAATAGCAGCATCAGCCTCAAGAAGCAATTTCACCACATCACAACTCTGCCCTTTTACAGCCATATGCAATGCAGTCTGCCCTTTCTTGTCAGTTCGCCGTGCCAATTGTGGATCCTTAATGAGCAAGGCTTTTACAATCTCTACATGACCCGGACGAGCCGCTAAATGCAATGCATTTTTGCCATTGGATCTAGCGATTTCCAACAAGCTACTGTCCTTTGACAGCAGTTCATTCACCACTTCCGTGTGGCCTCTTGTTGCAGCAGTTATAAGTGGAGTGGCATTGGATGGACCAATTGTTTTGCTTAATCCTGGATCATAGTCCAGTAAAACCTGAACGATGGCTGCAAATGAAATTTTACTATGGATTACATGGATGAGAAGAAAAAGTTCTCACAATAAATTACTGAGAGATGAGAACATCATACACCAACAAATCAACGCTGCACATCCTATAGGATTAAGCCGATTAGCCAGACAGTCGAAACCCAAATAAGCCAGACATTATGTTTTATAGAGAAAGAGATGCATTACAAAGGAAGAGGATTACAAGAAAGGAGGATAAGACATCCTCCCTTAAAAAATAAAAACTAAACAAAAAAACCAGAGAGTGAGAAATATAAATAAAGCTCCAATGAAAAAACAATGCGCAAATGAACCCAAACTATATACAAGTTTCAGATGCTCTCAGAATTTGAGAAATCAAATATTAAATTATTCATCAATCAGCAAAACTGTCTTACTGTTTATACTGAAGGCCTAAAAATGACAATATAAGTTAAAAACTGCTCATATTCTATGTTGGAATAAGATAATCGAAAATAGAATGAAATCCCTAAATAACGAAATAATCCCAAATTTGAGCCCCTGGGAATGCTGCTGCATTTGGTAGGGAGAGTTTTCCCGCCCATAGTGGTCCTACCTGGATCGAGCAGGATTGCCTCCGGTTGGTGGAGGATATCTGTGGTTTAGACCCCAAAAAACTCCCAAATTAAAACCCTAACTTTACAAATCAAAGCCCCGATATAAAGCTAAATGGGTGGGCCTAATCTACACCATAAATCTATTCCCATATACTAAGTTTATTCCACATAGTTCTTAGCGAAGATATCTTCCAAAAAATGAGTACAAAACTAACTCCGATATCCTTAAACTACTTGGTTAGTTCAATTTGGACCAGAACAAGTGAACAACAATAACCAAATTCGCTCACAATCAAAACAACTAACACAACTAGATAATTGATTTTCCTTTGAAGGCCATCATCAATAGCATAACAGTTGACTTTCTTTCATTGATACCTTGACCAACAAAATATAACAACTCATCTAACATGGTTGATAGATGACAAATCTACATTCATATGCTAATGTTACTTCTTCCACTTACTTCATAGCAATGACTACAAAACTAATTCCAATATCCTCAAACTACTTGGTCAAACCACAATCAAACAAAAAAGCAGCAGATACAAATAGAAACAAAAATTGAAAGAAAGAGTTAGTTACTACCATGATGTCCTTGACTAGCAGCTATATGCAAGGGATTAAACCCGGATCGATTCTTCTTCGAAACGGTTTCATTAGTAGAATACTTCAACAACTCTTTAACAACATCAAGGTGTCCCCTTTCAGCAGCAGTGAAAAGAGGAGTTTCACCAAGTTCATTCTCTTCATTCACAACACTAGCACGAACTTCAGCAATCTCAGCCTTCAGATCATCAACATCACCACCACCACCACCACCACCACCATCATCGTTCACAGTTCCCATTATCTGAGAACCAATATCAAGAAGGATCTGCTTCACTGCACCAACATCACCCCTTTGAGCAGCTAAGTGAAGCTCTGTATCGTTATGGCGACCCGTTACTTGCTTCACGTATTTCTTCTTCCCAGCTTGGTCTATTCTCTTGCCGGAGTTTGATAATACCAGAGCCGGCGCCGTCGCTGATGACGGTGACGGAGACGGCGATATTTCGGAGAGTGGGTTGTTGTAGGTTGGAGAAGTTGGAGTCATGGGTTCCCTTTGAGATTGAGCTCCTGAAAAAAAAACTATGAAACAGAGAATGAAGAAAAAGGGTAATCGAAAAATGGAAAATTTAGAAAAAGGGGTAACTTGAAATAATGAAAAGGAATGAAATTTAGAGTGAAGTGAAAAGATGGATGAAGAGAGAAAACCTGGTGAGTTGAGATTGGAAGCCATGGTAGAAATGGAAAAGATGTGTGGATCTAATTTAAGAAACTATAGCATTTAGAAGTTGATAATAAGAGTTGCTTTATTATTTTTGTACTATCAGTGTAGTGTGTACTAACGAATTAATCTCTTTTAAAGTTTGTATTTGTCTCATTTAATAAATATTCCTTCTAATAATTGAATCATCGATATGGGATCTAGTAGGATTTTATATTACTAAACATTCGGCTTATGGATAATAAGAGTTGCTTTGATCATGTGATGATGGATAACATAAAAGTGAAAGGAAAGTAGGAGGAAATAGGGGAAGTGCACTAGGAGAAAGAGAAACCTGTTTAGATTTTTCTTACAATTTCTAAATTTATTTAATTTGTTAAGAAATAAATATAATAATATATGGACATTAGTCATGATTGAAGTCAGATTAAAGTCTAAACAAACAATGAATATGGAGCCAAATAAACATTCGTCAACTTTATTGTGTTACTAAGTCTATGTTTTTTACACATGTCCCCTATCATATTTAGTATTAAGTAATGATATAATTTCTTATTAAATTATCAAAAGAAATAACTTATGTCACAACTTATAAACCAAGTCTATCTTATAGTTTAACCTGATATATCATTTTCTATTTAGCGTATGATTCATAAAAAAAATATTTCGTAAAAACTTGAAGTATACTATAGAATGACAAGAAATCTAATTTTTTTTCTTCTTTTTGCCCAACGAGAGTCTTTCTGGTTTATGTTTGATACCCATTTATTTACCTGGTTTTATCTGCGCCATCACCATAGAAGAATATTTATCTGATTTATTTTGAGACATGCCTTATTAATTGAAGAGTAAAGATTCCATTCTCAGGACTTGATTTTACATAATGGGTAACTACTTTCATTTTGTTTTTCGATATTTTCTTATTTGAACAAAAACAAACAGTGATACAATTAAATTATTTCCTAAGAACAAAATAGGGAATAATTGAAAAATGAGGCCATGAACTGTCTTTCTATATGGCAATTCGATTATTCCCATTTTAATAATATCAATTTTTTTATTTATTGTCTTTATTAAAACTGCAATTATTTCATACAAATCAGGAGGGGCTCATATCTGTTCTGATTTTGGTTTAATCATCAAAATTTTCATGTTAGTAATCTATATATAATTTCACTATAATCATTCTTGAAGTTAATGTTCTTCCTTCCCTGATGTAAACTTTAGATTGTAAAAAACAAAGTGCCAACAACACTGAAACTTTGTGCAAAATAATTTTCTTCAGGAGTCTTGGATAAAAAAAATCTTGAAGAATATGATGAGTTAACAACATCTATATATCTAACTTAAAAACAAATAATTTAGTTATTCTCTACATATTTAATAAATATTGCACAAAAAACACAAGTTTTAAGAAATATGTCATGGAGAAATTATGAAACACTTTAACTTTTTACATCATGATAAATCAAATCGAACAACAACACAAGTAATGTTGTCTGAGCTTCCTCGTGCATAAGCTTCTTTAATAAGTTCTCTGGATGCTACTTCTGCATCTGTGATATTTTGTACTAAAGTAATATAAGTTCACGAGCATGTGTTTCATCTAAAAATGTTCGGAAAAAATTAGATGCATGGTTAAGGCTCAACTTTAACATGTAAGATGGGCTCACCTTGTTTGATATGACATTCCAAACACCATCACTGCCTATAATTAGAAAATCTAGATGGGCATGGGCCGGCCCAATAGAATCATTCTTGTGATCCGTAATTTATTTTTTTATTTCCTACCTATATATCCTCGTACCAGAGACAATCTCGTGTTCCGTGTCCTTTTGATTTGATATACATCTATGTATTTTTCCACGTTGACTTGTTAAACAGTTTGGACAGTTAAAAGTTGAGTTTCCCACTTATAATACTAATGTGAATAGATATTATTTGATAGGCAAAGACAAAGATGGGATCGGTGTTACCATACAGTGATGTTGATTCCACCTTGAGGGCAATGGCCGGTCGCGCCGAGGGTTTCGGCTACCTCGCCATCGGTGGCCTCAACGGTCCTCTCTATTCCGTCACCACCCTCTCAGGTTCTTCCTTTTTTCATTCCATTCCAATTTCCTAAATTTATCTTCTTTTTTATCACTTTGCAAATGGGTGTGCTTAGATTTTCCAATTGCTTACATGTTTCTACCTCAAATTTAGGATTTTTTGAGACTTTTTATTATGGATTATGGAAAAAGTGAGATTGTGCCAATATTCATAAATGATTGTCTTATCGGTATCCATTAGGTATCTTACTTTTTTTGTCTCTCTATATATAAATTAAAAAATGGTGGCCCGTTGCATGAGGATCCGATTTATCAGGGTTTGGGGAGTAGATGTCCGCAATCTTACCTCTGTATTACTTTATAGTCACTAAGCAACAATCTTAACATTGCACCAGAATCACCTTATATATAGATATTTGTTGATTTTTTCAGTGTTAAGAGTTGCTGCTAAATTGAACTGTGGTTTGTAAATTGTAATCATGTATTGCTCGTGTTTTGTTTTCAGATGATGGTCCTGGGTCTCTTCGTGAAGGATGTCGTAGAAAGGAGCCTCTATGGATTGTTTTCGCAGTTTCAGGCACAATTCATCTTTCATCATATCTGAGTGTGTCATCTTATAAGACCGTAGATGGCAGAGGCCAGAGGATAAAACTGACTGGTAAAGGCTTGAGGCTGAAAGAATGTGAGCACATAATTATATGCAACCTTGAGTTTGAGGGTGGTAGGGGTCATGATGTGGATGGCATTCAAATAAAACCAAATTCTAGGCACATATGGATAGATCGATGCAGCCTTCGTGATTATGATGATGGGCTGATAGACATTACAAGACAAAGCACGGATATTACAGTATCTAGGTAGGTTTATAATCATTTCTGCATTTTAAAATGGGATTTGATCAAATGTGCTGTACTGTGACAAATTACGTTTCTTTTGGCACCAGGTGCTACTTTGCACAGCATGACAAGACCATGCTGATTGGAGCTGATCCATCTCATGTTGGTGATAGATGCATCCGGGTGACTATTCATCATTGTTTCTTTGATGGAACACGGCAAAGACAACCTCGTGTGAGGTTTGGAAAAGTTCATCTATACAACAATTACACCAGAAACTGGGGAATATATGCTGTTTGTGCTAGTGTTGAGTCCCAGGTGAGTATGCTCCTCACAATCATCATTAGCATTTTAATTTTTTTTGCATTCTAACTTCTCTACAAGATTAGTGTAAATAATTGATTTCTTCATATCATTTTACAGATATACTCTCAATGCAACATATATGAAGCAGGAACTAAGAAAAAGACTTTTGAGTTTTACACTGAGAAGGTAGAATAATTTTCTCTTCACTTCATGTTTGCTGCTTGTTTTATCATCGTTGATCAGGGACCTTCATGATATATCGCATACTCAAATTTACTCTATTTTAATACATTGCTCATTTCTGCACTCATCTATAACCCAAGGAAGGAGCGTTGTTAAATATCACTATTCAATCCTTTTGGTATGAATTTTTGTGAGATGAATATTTGTCTTGGTTCTACTTTGAAGCCTGGATATGTAATTAATTGGTTATGCTTCCTGGATTAGACAATTTTGCAACATTGTGTTTGGAACATGCTTTGTTGTTTGCTATGACCTTTTTCTTAAATTATGTCTGTAAATGCCGTCAAGGGTTGGCACATCTAGTTGAACCTTCCGCTCACTCATCGTTGTGACCTCGATTCAATTCTCCTACTCGTAGGCAATATGTAAATTTTACTATAAATCCTTATTGAGGTTGATGGTCTTCCCTAACCTTGTATGGGGGTGTCTATCCCAATTCAAAACTTTTATCTACCAAAATATTATGTCAGTAAATAATTAGTATTTTCCACTTTACACCCTAGATGTCTACTAATGGTTGTGATAAAAATGGTTCCCTAGGCTGCAGATAAGGAAGAGCACAAATCTGGGTTTATAATATCTGAAGGAGACATGTTCCTGAATGGTGCTCAACCTTGCTCACCTATAGAATACAAGGAAGAATCAATGTTCCACCCTAGTGAATATTACCCAACATGGACAATGGAAACAGCTGCAGATTCTTTCAGGGAAATCCTCCAATTATGTACTGGTTGGCAATCCATTTCTAGGCCAGTAGACCATATTCAATAAAATTCATTGCAATTTCAGGAACACCATCGACAATACATCAACAAAATTTCAAAGACAATGCTTAGCTTTGTCATTCCTTGAGTTCTATTAGTACTGTTATCTTTATTGTATTCTTCAATATAGGAATATTTATCTGAACTTTGGAGTCATCTATGAATATATGCCTTCTTTTCTTATTTCCTTTAGACAATATATATTTAGGTGGTGGCCAAGCAAGACAATTAGAATATGGTCCCAAACAATATATGTCAATGTCACTTTTTTTTAAGAATGTGAACGAGTGAGTCATGAAGACAAAGTGTCATGCTGATGTTTTACTGTTACTTGTAGGATTTAATATGTATACATTGACAGTATAAGTTTTTTTTACACTGTTAGCAAATCATTTATCATTGATTTATTAACAATAATTGACTCTCAAATAAAAGTAAAATAAATTAATGGTAGATGAAGTGATGACAACATGAAAAAATTTACACCAACTGCACAACTATCACAATAAAACTTCATCTGCCTAGTTATATTGTCAAACCCAGCAGCCACAATACATGGCCACAAACTCATATGACTCTTGGCCCACTTATTAGGGTGCATTAATTGGTTATTTAAAAATATCTAAGTCAGGTGAAGACATTGTGTTACTAACGAGTAACGAAGTCATTCTCCAACTTTATTATAATGGATGAAACAATCATGGAACAAATTCAAATGTAAAATAAGCAAGAGTAAATTCATTAATTAGAGAATACCTTGACCCTTAATTCTGATTCTGATTACATGCTTTCTAAAGGGGCTAAAGTGCCATGAGGGGGCATTGATAAAAATACGTGTGAAGTTTTACAAATGACATTCGGTAATAATATTTAGATATCAAATCACAACATTTAAATTTTTAGTTCTGAACGTCACAACCATTACACATTCGGGATCCATGCAAAGCTTATCGAGCAAAATATACCAATATCCTATAATTACAAGTCATGCGCACAAAAAGAAGACATTTGGAAGTTAATGTTTTGTTACAGCTGTGGTCCAACAATTTTAGTTGAATTTATGAATGTTAATATTAAATGTTTCCAATTTGTCTTGATTCAAGTGAGACATGAGTGGATATCTTCCGACATAAAATGTGTAACATTTCATATGTCACGGCTTATAATTAGTCAAAAAAATATTTAATTATTTTATTTTTAACTTCAATATATTTTTTCAACTAATCACAAACGGTACATCGAATGACACAGCTTTGTCGGATAACAGATGTAATGTCATGAGACCTCAAGGATAGGGGAAGGGTGAATACATTGGCAACAGATAAGTTAAAAACATTTTCTAACAATCACACTACAGTAAAAAACTAAAATACTGTGAATAAAAGTAAAGCGAAAAACTTAATGTGTTGATCAATTTTAACTGAAATCCATATTTAGAATATCACATGGTAAAAAACAATAACCTGGTAGCTTAAAGAGAGAACCACAGGTCCGAAGATATGAAATTTAACACAAACATGAAACTACAAATTAGAAAGTATCAAAACTCATCAGCTATGAGGGATGTAAGTTTCCAATCAATAGATAAGATTGCTCTACTCTTACACCTTGATAGCAAATTTCCTCAATGGGAAATATGTTTCTCTCTTCTTCTCCCGCTCCGTCTTCAATGATTGCTGCATTAACAAGAAGAAATATTATAAGCAAAAATAAGCATGTTCCAATGACTAGCCTCCACCAAGCCGAAACATAACTATAGAGCATCCCACAGTCACATCAATCTGAGATTAATCTTTTACATCCTCAACTCAAACAGAAAACTGTAATTGCTTTCTTCTTTTATTTATATTCTAATTACTTTCATAACAAAGACAAACTTAATGTAACAATTTAAGCAATATGAGTATCAGCATTGACACTTTAAAATAGTCATCACCAGGTGCATGTAATACCGATCTCAAACACAACAAAATCATACATTTAATAGATAATTTCAATATTCATGACTATGTTCTAAACTTCTTTAGATTTAGTTTTAGAATCTTCCCATCATTATACATATAATGACATGGTAGACAGATAAATGTTATGATTAAGATTATCTTTAATTCTTTACAATAACACATTAAACAGTATATCTCCTTTAATTTAAGCTTATATTAATTTCATCTTACAACATTTGCTGTAAGATGCTTCCAAAGATATTACTATATAAGAAATGGTATCTTCTAACCTACTACAGTATGAACCTTAAATCTTTAAAGGGAGTGTAATTATGTTGAAAAGGTACCAAACAAAATACTAAACATGAACTACTTATGCAGGTCAAAGAAAACATCCATTTTGAAAGCTAGTTACCAAAGACAAAAGAGTGAATCAGATGGCAAAACAAGCACTTGAATAATCCATAAGCACAAGAGAAACATTATATAACCTGGTGCTTGGTAAGCCTTCTACGAATAGCCCTAGTCTTCTTTGGGCGCAGATCAAGAGGCAAGTATTTCTTGTTCTTATAAGCTTCCCTCAATGCAGATTTCTGCTTCTGAGAAATCACGGTCAAAACCTGTGCAATGTTCAACCTCACCACTTTGCTACAACCCACAAAAATAAAAACAGTGTCATAAACACAAACACATCATAGGCAAAATAAACAAACCAAGTTAAAATCCAGAGGAAAAAAAATCGATTTTTTACATCTTGGAGAGCTTGTTAGGTGCACCACCAGTGACCTTAGCAACACGGAGCAAAGCAAGCTCAGCCTTGAGATCCTTAAGCTGGCTTAACAAATCAGCTTTGGTCTTTTGCCTCAACTCGTAAACCTTGATCCTCGCTTAACAAAACAAATTCGAAATCAATAACTGAAATTGGAATAAAGAAAATGAATAGAATTGAAGAAATTATGGATTTGAAGATTACCCATTGCTGTAGCTTGTACTTCTGCGGCTACTCTTTCTACAAACCCTAATCTGAAAATTGGGGTAATGGGGTTTTTTGTTATATATATAAGGTTGTGTTTTTAGGTCTAGAATTACTGGGCTGCACATGAATATAGAGGCCCATTTCAAAAATGGATAATGACTAAGTAACAAGAGTATAATAGAATGGGCTTTAGAAAACTCATAACCTAATGTTTTTTTTCTTTAGAAGATAAAATTTAATGATATATTAGGGCATCCATAGTAGAGTTTTAAGTAAATTATAGTGAGACCCCTGAATTTTAGTAAATTACACAAATCATTCAGACATTTTTAAAACATACATAAACTACTCCTAATTATCTATATATATTATATTGACTACCCATGTAAGAGAGATAAGTGTAATTTCTCAAACAAAAATAGTAATGAGTGTAATTATGTCAAACAAAATATGTTATAATGTAAAGACAAATCCAAACAGTATGAGAGTTGATGTCAATTCATTATTTTTTATTCATTACAAACTACATCAATAATTCAAATGAGGTGTTTAAATTGCTCTTCTATTATGTTGTAACTAACCAAAATAATGAATAGACATCGACTTTTATACTATTTGGACTTATCTTCACGGTATATCATATTTTGTTTGATTTAATTATATATGTCTCCCTTTTTTATTTAAGAAATTACAATTATTCCTCTTATAAGGGTAGTCGGTGTAATGTATATATCTAACTAGGGATAGTTTGTGTAAATTTCAAAAAGATCTAGGTAATTTATATAATTTCACTAAAACTTAAAGGGTATCAATGTAATTTACTAAAGAGTTTTTACAAAGTTTTAGTATCAGATTTTATGTATAAAAAAGTTCCAATCTAGTAGAGTCACTCATGTTAAGAATATGTAGGGGTCATTTTCTTTTATTTTTCACTCTCTTTATATCATATATCAAATTATCATCCCTTCTATTATATTTAGAGTTATTCTTATTCTCATACCATGAGTTGAATTTAAGGGTATGATGTTGTTTCTCTTTTATGAGATGGTGAAGTTTGATGTGTGGTGGTTCTAGACTTCTGACTTGTCTACAAATTGGGTACAAGTAGGAATGTAAAATGCAAATATCTAGACATTTATCATTCATCTTCAAATTTGTAACAAGTGGCTCTACTAGTCAATGATGCAATCCCATATGAAGATACCATAAATTGTATGGGACAATGAAATAAAAAAATGGACAACAAATACATGTGCCAAATTGTATAGGACACGTTAAATTTAATTGTCATCTACTATCTATATATAAATTATTTGGGATGATGAAATAATAAAAATTGATTCTCTGATAATTTCACATATGTTACTTGTGGAATTCTCTTGGTAAATTGTATAGTGGGATCACTTGCTTCTCTTACTAATAAAGTAATAGATCATTTTTTTGTGAGTAACATTTTTTCCTTGTGAGAAATATGTTTGATAGTACTAAAATTACTGTTGTTTTCTTTATATATTGTTCTTTTTTTTCAAATTTCAATTATTTCTAATTGATTATAAAGTTTCATTGATATTTTATGGATTTGTTTGAACCAATTGATTCACATTTTTTAAATCACTTAATTATTAAATTGAAGAAATTCCTATATAACAAGTTAATATCATTCATGGATTTGTTTGCCTAATCCTTCACTCATCGTTTTCTAATTAATTATCCTAGTCAAATTTGTTTTCTTATAATTTCATTATCATTATTTTTTAATCATTTTAAAGTAATATTATTCATTGCATCAAACATATCCTAATAATCATAATATGTTGATATGAGTTTATTATTACATTATGTTAATACATATTGCTAAATTGCTAAATCTAGGAAGTCATTATGCATAAATTAACTTATCACATTGTGCATGTATTAATTTAATTTACTACATATTAGTTTAACTTACTACATAATTTAGTATTTACTTTTAATCATTTATTTACTAACTATACATAAATTATTACTCATAATACTACTTTTATGTTATTCTTTGACTTTTTCTGAATCTTCACTTATAATTTATTGAGTTAACCACTTCGTGTGTCTTTTTTTATTTTCTCAAAGGACAATCTATTAGGAACCCAAATAATTATTATACATTTATTTTGTTAGAAGAAGCATGCATGTTGGTTAATAAACGCACAAAACCCTTTTTGTTCTTATATATATACTTCTCAATATAAAGTTAAACAATGGTTTATTGAAGCATACTCTCATACTTTGTAATTTTATATTATTATGTATATCAAATCTCAACTGATTTCATATCACATAAATCTTAATACATTTATGTGTCCATACTCATATTCTTCATTTTTCTTGATTTATTTATTTATTGCATAATGATCTCATCATACAAATTACACATACATATATCTTTATTATTTCTTGATTTTAGATATAATACTTGTTGTGTGCATGTTTGAGATATAATTGAAGAAATTTAAAAATTACTTTTGAAGATCAACAATGCATATTAATTTTATTTAAAATTAAATTTTAATTAACGTGTATATATTATGCTGATAGTATAAGAAATTTTATATTACTAGTTATTTTTAATGTAAAAAATATTCAATAGGAAAATCTACTCTATATCTATTCAAAATTGTTTTCTTATAATTTATGGAATCAAATATATCCTAATAATCATTATAATATATTGATTATTGTGTTTTATTACTATGATAAATTCCTAAATTTATTATATCATTATGCATAATAAAAATGGAAATAAAATATGATAATATTTGAAAATAATGATAAAGCACTATATTGTTCATATTTGTTATGAAGATGATATATTTAGATCCACTTTACTAGCATACCAACATACGAGAAACTAAGAGTATTTTTTTAATCATATTGACTCAATTTTAATTTTTTATCTATTCACATCTTATAAATTTTATTTAATAATTATTTTACTATTTTTAAATGTAATGAAGCAATTGACATAATTTTATTAATTCTATTCGAACTTTATTTGTTAATTACGATTTCTTTGAGTTACACGACAGTTACGAAAATTTTCGTCTTTCTTTCCATTTCTCAACCACATATTTTTTTCTTTATATTTTCATCTTTCATCTCTTATGTCATCATCTTTCTCCAATTTCATCAAATTTTAAAATATTTAACACCTTTTCTTTATTGAGACACTCATTTTACTCTTTTCACGAGTTAACATTTTGTGTATTTTCCTCACAATTTCTCTATTTTATAATTTTTTAAAGATAAAATTTTCACAAACTGAAGAACTCGCGTATAACTTTTTTATCATTTTTTCTCTGTTCATTTACTCATTTTACTTTTTTGTGGTCATAAATTAACATTTTTTCACTTTCCTCACCATTTCTCAATACTTTTCATAGGTAAATTTCTCCTCCCCAATAACCTTATGCATATCTCATATTTTATCCTTTCAAATTCTTCAATCTGAGTTATTTTTTATTTTATGCCTTTGTAATGTGTTGATTTGAACTTAACAGAAGCAATACGGAATGACTCGTGTGAACGCATAAGTATACTACTAGCTTTGAATAAAGATAATACAACTTGTATAAGGCATGAATAGAGGACAATAAAACATACATTGTCATATGATATCATGATAACCAATAAGACATTGTTTTAGTGACATATAACCTTATTTATCCTAGATAAACCAATATATTAAAGATTCGATTTTTTAGAACGACATCTATTGAGATCAAACTATATATCTCAAAATAGAGTAGTTCCTTACTAGGAAAGAAGTGAAAAAACATATTTGGTTATACAAAAATGTGATACCTTGATAGTGCAATAAACTTAAATATTTAAAATGCACACATATATATATATATATAGTTATATATATATATATATATTATAATATTACATCAACTATGATTTTACTGATTGTAGTCAATGGTAATTAACTATATAGTATTGTGCATATATTTGTTTTCTTTATACTTTATTATAGTTGAAGAATAAAGATTCTTTCTAACCTATAGAAATTATTTAACCTTTATTTTTATTAAAAAATCGTTGCTTTCATTGCAAAAATATTTTTGATGAAACTCCTACCGTATTTATTGATATACTGATTAAGTAATAATTAAACTATTGCTATTTGTAGAGCTGTAGTATTGTATAAAAAGCATTGAGATTTGAGACTAATCATAAAATATGGAAAATAAATGATAAATAATGGATCCCACCCAATAAGGAATAACACACTTCCACGTTTATCCTTATCCCTTAAATAAGAATAATAATTAGATTGAATAAACACTTCAACGTGTTTACTTTTTCCAGCCCCTATCTTTTACCTATTTTTTATTCCCTTATCTACGCGCTTTTTGTCACTACTTTTACATAAAGAAAAAGTAAAAGGCATTCTCATTCTTGCAAATTTAAAAATAATAATTAACAGAGAAAAACTTTTGTAAAAAAACAAAATTGCATTTGTCACTAAACATGACATGTAATATATGTCTCGATATAATTTTCTCTACCTAATTAAGAAGTAATAGTATCGAATATATCTTAGATTAAGAAGTAAATAAAAAGGGAAACTATTTAATTTCCTTGAAAGTCAACTTTATAAGCACACACAAAAGTCCACTAAACTGAAGGGCAAGTTGCATATATAAATATACAAAGAGTAAGGTCATGACAAGATGCAACCTTCTTTATCCTTTTCTATTGATCAATTTAAATTCTTTCTTTGGAATTAAATATTGTTGATTTGTTAAAAAATTGATTTGTTTCATTCAAATTTGACAAAATGAAATTATTTCCTTTTCTATCGATTATCCTTAATCATATTTCACACAAATAAAAATATAAAATAATAAATTTTAATTTTTTAATTAACTTAACATATTTTTATTGACAATTGAGACAAAATATTATTCTTATTTTCTCTTCTAGTGTAGTCTATAATTAGAGAAGGTAATGACATTCTATCTTATCCCAAACTTGATTTCCTAATTTTGATGCACTAATATCTTCACACTCATTCAAAGACTCTCTCTCTCTATTTATATAAATCATATTTTTCATCTGCTACCATAGAATAACAAAGGAAAAAAAGTAGACCCTGCAAAAGTTTAGGAGCAACATCAACAATTCTTCACATATATGGTTTCTCTCTCCCTCTCTCTTTATGTGTGTACAATTATCCATTTCTTAAATCCTAATCCTATTTTATACTTAGTTTTATTTTTGCTTTCTGATTTTCAGGCCATTGAAACTGAGATCAAATATGAAGAGGTATATATATTTCACACCATTATCAATCATTCTCTATGAGACTTTTGCTTAAATTCATAACCAAAGATTAATGGAAAGAAACTGATAGAATCTTAATGTTCTTATTCATATGAATGATAACAAATTGTGTATATATTTTTGCAGGAATTCATAACGAATTCTAGAGGCTTTAAGCTTTTTGCAAGCCGGTGGCTTCCACAGAATGAAGCTCCAAAAGCTTTAGTGTTCATCTGCCATGGCTATGCCATGGAATGCAGCATCACCATGAACAGTAATTAATTTAATTTCCCTCTTCTCCAGAATTTATATATTCACACATAAAGTATATAACTTGGGTTATTGTCACAATACGTTTATTATAATCACATGGTATTGCCTCAATTATATTTTTGGAGTCAAATTAAAAACCTTGATATATATATATATATATTTATGGTCATTTATGATATGGGATTTGATATGAAATTATGAATATTATTGGAAATCATGTAGGTACAGCAAGAAGGCTTGCAAAAGCAGGTTTTGCAGTGTTTGGTTTGGACTATGAAGGTCATGGAAAATCAGAAGGTCTTCAAGGTCTTGTTAATAACTTTGATGATGTCATCAACGATTGTTCCCACTACTTTACCACCATTTCTGGTCAGTTTCTCTCTTCTCATTAACAATGTTTTCATTGGTCCGAGATATGAATAATACACGATTTTTAGTCATTATATCCTTGTCACCTTTATATGTCATTATTTGAATTTGTTACATGCCATTAACTTTTTTTGTATTCTTTAATGGTTTTGAACACATTATCAAACCCATGATGTAGCACATTTGTCCTTTCTTAAGTATTTGATATAAGTAATCATTCAATGATATTTATGCTTAAATAATTTAATTTTTTATATATAGAAAAGGAAGAGAATAAGAAAAAGATGAGGTACTTGTTAGGGGAATCCATGGGTGGAGCTGTGGCTCTCTTATTGCATAGGAAAAAGCCAGAATACTGGGATGGGGCAATTTTGGTTGCACCAATGTGCAAGGTTCGTTTTCTTTTACCATTTTTGTGGTTGTTGTTATGCTCTATAATAATTGTTAGATAAATGTATTCCAAAACATGTATAATATTTGCATCACACATTACTTATCATTCAGTTTCTACTATAGTTAGTCTTCTATCATAAAAAACAAAATACTCACTCCATTGTTTCTCCTGCATTTATCTTACAGTTTAACGTCTATGCATTAACAGTGTAAAATTTTCCTACTATTTATATTACTTTTGTTTAAAAGTAAATGATAATTAACATACAAAAAACACTTACAATGTTTCTACATATTAGAACCTTTACCTTATTGTTCAATGTTTTTCATTTTACTATCTAGTTATTCCAATATGTTAGGTACATTTGGCGTATTAAGAAAAAAACGAATCTAATCAATTATGTGGACGTTGACGTAGATTTTTCATTTTACTTGTTATGGTTTCAGAGATTACGTCCTTGCTTCTTATGCTAACAAAAAATATCCATGTCCTATAAAAAAGGAGAAGCGTTATTTCTAGTAATTCAATTTTGTGCTTATATGTTAATAACATTAATTCAGAAATCTCTAATAAATTGTAATAGAGCATCAAAACCTGTTTTTATTAAATCGTTTCCACCAAAATTTTACTCTATTTTCTTTTACCATGTAGAATAGGAAATTATATCTCAAGAAATCGAATTATTTTTGCTTTTAGAGTTACTACAATTTGTTAAAGTTTAATTAATTTAGTTATTACTATATAAAATATAAAATAGTTCAAAGATTAGAAAACTTTTTTAAACGTACCCTTAATTTAGATTCAAATATATTCTCTAACCTTTATTGATAATGACCTAATTCTTCTTGGGTGTATAATTGTTTCTCCCAACAAATATCATTCTCATGATATACTTTTATGTATTATATAATTCAATTGATTGGTTGATGGAACATAATTATATTCAATGAACCGGTCCAGAATATCATTATTTGACATTTTGGCTATCACTAATCCTTGATATCTAGAAGGAATCTTACCTTTATTTTGTGGTACATAATCTAAACCGTTGCAATAGTTGTCCCATCACATGTAGAAGACCTTGCCTTAAGAAAGTGACCTCAAAATTATAGATTAATGTTTTTTCTGCAGTTGGTGTGTGATTAGCTTGATTAAAGTCTACTTTTTTATAATCAATGATTACTTATGATTACTTTTGAACCAAACCTTACATTTACTATTTGTTGACTTTGTTGCATTCACATGAAAGCAATCTCAAATTGTAATTATAATAAATGAAATATTGTGTAGATTGCAGATGAAATGAGACCAAATATTGTGATGATTGGTATATTGAGTGCACTTAGCAAAATGATTCCTAAATGGAGAATAGTTCCAACACAAGATATCATTGATCTTGCTTTTAAAGTCCCTGAAATCAGAGAACAGGTATCTACACAATTTTTAATCCAAAACTATTCATTCATAATTTAAATTAGGTTCTAGATCACTCTAACTTCATACTCAATACATGCATGGTGACAGATACCTGCACTTCATTCTCACCTAATTTGTAATGAGCTTAATATCTATGTATCATCTGCATAAAGATTTATATACATTTAATACATAATTATCATCGTTTATTTGTATTACTTTTTTGAAGAGTCAATGACAATTAAAAATGAATATTAAATAATACAATGACAATATAGAATTCATACATTTTCGGATGGATACATTTTCTTTTCATTTGTAATAGATGATAATATTATTCTTGATGTATTGAAGATTAGAGCTAACCCATATTGCTACAAAGGAAAGCCTCGCTTGAAAACAGCCTTTGAACTTCTAAGGGTTAGCACAGAAATTGAGCAAAGCTTAAGTGAGGTATATGTCACATTTTTAACACAATCTCTTCAATGCTAAACCCTTAAAGTTGATGACACTCAATGAGTTTAATGCAAAAATGGTGACCCTTTTGTACATTGGTTAGGTTTCACTACCATTTCTAGTTCTACATGGTGAAGAAGATAAAGTGACAGATAAATCAGTTAGCAATGAACTATATGAAGTGGCCTCTAGTTCAGACAAGACAATAAAACTATACCCTGGAATGTGGCATGGTCTATTGTATGGAGAGCCATCAGAAAATTTGAACATTGTATTCTCAGATATTACAAAGTGGCTAGATGATAAATCTCAATATGGAAATACAAGAATAGAGAGAGAGCAAAAAGAACAAAATGAAGATATAGTAAGAGACTCTAAACAGGATATTTAGCCCTTTGATTTTTATTTTTTTTACCATAAAGGCCAATGTGCATTATTATATGGTAAGGTTTGAATAGAGCTATTAGAAAAATGTTGTGGTTATTTGATCTCTAGTGTGTCATGGATTCAGCTAAGGCTACAAGTTCAAAAGATATAATTTCAAGTCAATTTCTCTCTTTTGAGGTTAATTAATAAACTTACTCTTGCTTTGGATCTATTTCGGCTCCATTTTTTCTTCTTGGACTTATGGTTACTGTATTATTAAAAATTGGAGTATATATAAGGTGAATTGTAAAATCTAGTTATCAACAGAAAAAAAATCATCCCCATACCAAAATATTTTACATTTAAAGGTAAAATTTCATCACATTACATTTAATTTCTTTTTTTTATAAGCACTTTCAACTCTTGGTATAGGAGAGTATGTTAAACTATTATCAACATTATCTCATAGTGAATCCAATTAACATCAGTTGAGAAGACACTTAGGACAAATTCAATAACAAACCCCAATTATGAATGGTTTTTCAATACGTGATATTTTTTCACAAACATATCTTTCATCCATAACGTTGGTGGTACAAGAAAATAGTTATTTCAACTTGCTTTGATAGGTACACTAATGTTGCGTTAGATTTTGAAAAACTGTTGGGTCAACAGAATCTACTTTTCCATAAAGGGAAAGGCCAAATTTTCAGCGCTATCATTTATTTGGAGTGGATATTTAACAACCAAACATCTCATTATCGTATGAATAAATTTTGTTAAAATAAAACTCAGTAATATCACATCCACTAGCATAGTGATAAAATTAAATTTAGATTAATTACAAAATAAATTGCTAACTTAGGCCTTACATATTTCATTCCAAAAAATACAGAATAGTCCTCCTTCATGCAAGAAATCACTGCTTCACATATTAAATGGAAGTACAAGCAGGGAATCATAAGGTGGTCGTAAGGAATGGAGTGGGACGTTGTGAGTTCGATTCCACCATCAATAGAAAATGAGAGTTATAAGGGTGGTTGATGGTAGGATGTAGGAGGTTGAGAGTGAAATCTCAACCACAACAAAATACTAACATACTAACCATTACCGATAAAAAAAAAATGGAACCACAAGTTTTGTACCCTTTGTTAGTGACCTTGCTAAGGGCAAACTATCTTCTACACTGTGACCTTCGGACAATACTACTGTAGAGTTGTTTCAACAAAAGCACAACCCTAGTGGAAAGAACATCCAACCACTTTATAGTATCAACTCCACTTCTTGAGGATTGGTTAGAGACTCCCACCTACGTTTGTATATACCATATATATATATATATATATACAACCAGAAATCAGAATCATCAACAACAACATTTTCCTCTCTAACACAACAAAAACCAAGATTTGTGTGTAAAATGACCAATGTTTTTCTCCTCAATTCTAGCACTATCAAAGCCACTATCTACCTCTTATTCCTTACCACAACCTTCTTGATTGCCAACTCTGCCAGAATCCTAGATGAAGTGGAGCAACAACCACAAGTCATTGACAATAATCTACCACAACCACTAGCATCAGCCATTCCAACAGTCACAACAACAGGTCCTATTGCCACACCCCAGGTATCCCCTACAACCACTTTGCCAAGTGGCCAAACACCAACCGACACCAACATTGATGAAGAAGCCAATGTTGTTGACCCACCAGAACCAGAACCAATTGCCCCAGCTGAAGTTCAAAATCAGCCACAACCAGAAGCTGAAGTCCCAACCACTACTAACCCTAATGAAACACCAGTTATAGTGGGAAAGGAACCATCACTGTCCTTCTTCATGCATGATATCCTTGGAGGGTCTCACCCATCAGCAAGAGTGGTTGCAGGAATAGTAGCAAACACTGATCTTACAGGCTTACCATTCTCCACGCTTAACAACAACCTCTTCCCAATCACTGGAGGAATCCCACTAGTAAACCCTAAACTCAACGGCATCATCACAAACAACAACCTCCCAAACCTTGTAGGACTTGGAGGCTCTCAATCCTCCACAGTGTTCCAAAATAGAGGCACGGGCAATGTTGTCACAGGTGGAAACAACCAACCATTTGTATCAGCAGGTAACCTTCCAGCAGGGTTTACAATTCAAAAGCTCATGTTTGGATCAGTGACAGTGATTGATGACCAGTTAACTGAAGGGCATGAGCTAGGTTCTGCTGTTATTGGAAGAGCACAAGGGTTCTACTTGGCTAGCTCATTAGATGGTAGTAGCCAAAGCATTGTGGTAACAGTGTTGCTGCATGGTGCTGATGGTGAACATCATGATCATGTTGTGGAAGATACCATAAGCTTGTTTGGGGTTCATAGAACTGCATCACATGAATCTGAGGTTGCAGTGATTGGTGGGACAGGTAAGTATGAGAATGCAAGAGGATATGCTGCACTTGATACCCTTTTGCAGGAGGATCAACACACCACAGATGGAGTAGACACCATTCTGCATTTCAATGTCTTCCTCACTCAGTGAATAGTATGCAGTGTCTAGTGTTCTTGTCATTGGCTTTCACATTGTGATGTTTGGATTTGTGTATGGTGAAAAAACTTGAGAATCTTACTATGAAGCTTTTTCTTATAAGTAAAAATTTTATTAATGAAAAATTATAGTTACATCCAACAAACCAATGCACAGAACATAAAATAAGGTATATAATTCACTAGAAAGAATGGAAATTGGATATCTTCCCAAATCAATTAAAATATATTATTCAATTAGATAATAAATTATAAAAAACAAAATTATATTACTCAGTATAAGTTTATTAGATAGAAATAGGAGAAAGAGATAGGATTTTTAGGGCAGAGAATTTCTGATCTATTACAAAACTCATGCAACAAAATCCATATAATACATCATAAGTACAATCAAAATAAAAAAAAGAAACTAACAATAATATTCCATCCTTAACACTGGGTTCGAAGTCCATTTAAATATATCAAGCCTCAACATTATATATCATTATAGTTATATCATTCTCTATCAAACAATTTCTCATGGAGAAATGATATTTTTCAAATTCGTTAAAAAAGCAAAACACAAACATAAAAAAAGAAGAAAGAGCATCACGTGATGCTCATGGAGAAATAATTTGGATCAATGCTTGATCAGTAAAAATTGAAGAAGAAAAAAACGATAAGAACGGTAATTGGTAAAAAGCATGCCGTAATAAATTTTACTGTTTTCAGCTTCTTTTGATTTGGGCTTATTGGGCTGCTCTGAACCCAACGAAGGATATGACCCAAAATTTAAAAAAAATGAAGTAATAAAAAAGTTACGCCGTTGCCGGGGATCGAACCCGGGTCACCCGCGTGACAGGCGGGAATACTTACCACTATACTACAACGACTTGATTGATAAAAGTGAAACGAATATGATATTTCATATTTTGTCTTTCTGGTAGAAGGACACCAATGAAGTTTGGCCATAAACTGTAGTTTTATCAGCAAAGGAAAAATCACATTTTGGTTTCAATTAAACTATGTGAAAAAAATTGTTTAATAAGAAAATGTTAACATTCTAGAGTTTTTCTTAAGGAAGTTTGCAACAACAAATTTAATCTAATTTTTAAATGGTGAGAATACAATTGTGTGCATGAATAAGGTGAAAAATATTAACATTTTACTCCACTTTAACAACTATAAGTGGTCTATATAATGACCCTAGTTTTTTTAAAAGAGTATGTTAGATATAAAGGTAACATTGCTATGTTTAAAAGGAATTTTCTAGCTTGCATCACAAATCATATGTTAATAAATCCATTAAAGGCGTATTTTTTATATAGTGGTCATATTTTTTGGTTATCTCATTTTTAAAGATGAGACAGTGAATGATATATTAACTATGTATAAATATTTAGATACATATATATTACATAAGAGGAAAAAATATATATAATGTAAGAGTTTTTTATATTGTCACTGCATCATCCACTATTTATTTTCAACCATCATTGACTTTTAAAAAAAAAAATCAAATGAATGATAGATAATACACTGATTATGTATACATATTTACACCATCATTACATACATTTAATACTCTTACATTAAATATAAAAATAAGTGTATACTTAATATATCTATATATATATATTCCAGAAACCTAATGTCGTTTGGTCTGTTTGTGTCAAATGCGATTACACGTGTCATCCTTTTTTTTTATTTATAAAAAATGATGCAATTGTGAGCGGAGGTCATGTAAATGGGTACACATATGTTGTCTCACACTTTGTGACACTCTATGTGCCATGAGTTGTGATTGGTCAGAAAAAATATATTTAAGTTAAAATTTAATTATTAAGTATTTTTCTGACCAATCATAAATACATAGAGTAACACAAAGTATGAGACAGCAGATGTACTCCTATGTAAAAGAGGGGCTGGGACCATGGCTCACAACATGATAAGATATTTAATAATTTCAGCCTAATGAATGGTGAATAATGGAACTGTATAGATATGATGAAATGAGTTATAAATGAAGAGGCCTCATATCCTCACATTTAATCCTAATTTTAGCCCATCAATGTCTCATATATCAAAACAATATAACATCTAATTTTATTCATATATTTTCATCCTCTAAAGTCGAGGATTCGATTCTTGGAAATGATGTTTGTTGAGAGATGTAGCTATGAATCCTGAAAGGATTAATTCCTTATCAAAAAAGTGGGAGAATACTATTAGTAGTGCCAAAAATAATATTCTCACCCCTCTACCTATTTCATCATGTTTTTATCATTCCATGACAACTAGAATAGATATAATATTATTAGAGTATAATATCAATGTAAAAATTTATACATAATTACTATATGTATCATTTATTTGTAATATTTTCTTTTTCAAGAGTCAATTATAATAAAAAAATAAATATTAGGTTGTAGACAAATAGTGCATGTTACATACACTATACACTGTATATTTCCTAATGTGATGATCTTTATTTGCCACGTTTTTTCAGTTTGATAACGGTGACCTTTATAATAGAGTACACTCATTGAGTTTTAGTGAAATTACACAAAATACTTCTTATTTTTTTGCACCTACACAAATCTTTCTTAGTTTTTATACTTTCATTACACTGATCATCATTGCATGAGAAATAAATATCATCTTTTAAACAAAAATTGTGATAAATGCAATTAAGTTAAACAAAACATGATATATTATGAGAAAAAGATCCAAATAATATACAAATCAATGTATCTTTATTATTTTTTGTTACAAAATGCATCAACATTTCTAAAAAGATATTGTTTAAATCGCTTTTATACTATATCCGTAATGAACCAAAAATAATACAGATATATCGACTCATATATTATTTGGACTTGTCTCCATAATATACCATGTTTTGTTCAAAAAATCACACTTATTTCTCATGCAATGGTGGTCAGTGTAACGAAAGTATAAAAATTAGGGGGTTTGTGTAGGTGTAGAAAAGTGATGGATGATTTGTGTAATTTCACTAAAACTTATCGGGTGTCAGTATAATTTACTTTTTATACTATAATCATAAAAGAATATCTTGTGTAAGTGTTTTTAACTTCTAGTGTCCATGCTTCAGAATATTTTGGAAGTTTTCGGTGCAAAATATCTGGTGGAATATGCTTCTTTTTTTATCACCTCCCTCTTAATTGATTGTCATATGATTTTATCTATTTATGTTTACTAACATCAGATATTTTCTTCTACTATTCTACACTATATGTTACCCTTAATTAGTTTAAAACTTAAACTTTAGAGTGTAAATTTACGAAATCACAGTATATAAAATTTAAACATTATGAATACATACATTTTTTTCTCTTAATTTTAATCTCATTTCGAAACAATTTTTTTGCTATTGATCGGCCCATGTTGGGGCAACATGGCTTTGAGAAGAGGTTAAAAAAATTGATAGTGTAAAGTGACATTTAATGGTTATTATTTGTTTCTTAATGTGATTTCTTAAAGTATTCAAAATCCTAATTAAAGTGATTACTTAAGAAATGGGATTGTGTAACTACCATCAACTATCTGAACAAAAAGTTAAACTACAGATCAGATTTCACTTTATAATTGGACATAACTGGTGGATTAAAGCTATCATGTTCCAAACCTGGTCCTTACCCATACAAAATAATAATAACATTTTATATCAATTAAAAAAATAATATTTAATATTTGTTACTTTTATGTTTTTATTTTATTGTAATTAGTTTGTGTAGGATATAATTTAAAATATATTTTAGAACAATAAATCCTCATTCTAACTCGCCACCGCACAGGAAAAAATCGTGGCTATAAAAAGAACCAAATCAAGGTTCTGAAATACTATTCCTTCCATAAACAAATACCCAAAAAAGTGTGCCATAATCCCAAGAAAATGACATCTCATATATGGAGTTTTGAAGAAGAAAAAAAAGACATAAATGATGGTTCCAATGTACTATAAGAGCATCTATAATGGTTATTTTGAAGGTTGTTCTTACCAGAATAAAATATTTTTATTTTGTTTTCTATTGTGGTATTCTCATTCTTTGTGTTTTGTGGTATTCTTATTCTTTATGTTTTGTTCTTAAATAAGAACACAAGTGGTTAAATAAGAATATTCATTGTTGAGGGGAGAAAAATAATAAAAATACACAATTCATGAATAAATACAAACACAACCATATCCAAAAACATCAAAATATCCATAAACGTCAAATAATCCAAAATTATTAAAAAAAATTAAAATTTGCCAAAAACAAAAATTAAAAAAAAAACGAAAAACCCCAACTTATATTCCATAAACAAAAATTCTATTGAGTACATGTATGCCGAAAACAAAATTATATATTTTTATTTATAATTAATTTCTAATATTTATAATAAATTATTACAATTTTTAATTTATTAATTAATAAATAAGTAATTATTTTTAGTATTTTGCTATATTTGTGGTAAAAATGTGGGCAGATTGTGAAATAGGTTACAAATCAAATAAGAATAAAAATGATGTTTATCAATTATTCTTATTGAACAAAGAATTATAATAAATTATAAAAAACATCTTAACCAAATTTCATCCCTACCATAAATGAAAAAGAAAGTTACATAACAAGCATAGTTTTAAAGTAAAAATAAAGCAACTAAGTAAATCTACGAGTACTATAATAAGAACTCATCAGCACAGCACATTTCATCATCTTCATCACTTCCCAAATGGCTCTAGAGGTTGCTGTGAAAGCTGCAGTTGATGCTCCTAACGTTCTTGGAGACTGTACCTTCCTTCTTCTTTTACCCTTTCTACAATGCTTATTCTTCTTCTTCTTCTTCTTCTTTTATAACTTGGTTTTGGTTTTCAGGTCCATTCTCACAAAAAGTGCTGTTAACTTTGGAGGAGAAGAAAATCTCATACATTACCCATCTCATTGATATCAGCAACAAACCCCAATGGTATTATATTCTTATTCTGAGTTTTTTCTTCTAACTTTTCTTTTGCATTGGGCATTTTGGGTTCATAACAAGTTTGCTTTTTCTTCTTCTGGGGTTAGGTTTTTGAAAGTGAATCCTGAAGGGAAGGTGCCAGTGCTTAAGTATGATGACAAATGGGTTCCTGATTCTGATGTTATTGTTAAGATTCTTGAGGAAAAATACCCAGATCCTTCTCTTTTCACTCCTCCTCAATTGGCCTCTGTGTATCTACCTTTCACCCTTTTATTTTATTCTTATCTTTCAAAGTTTATTTTTATATATATATATTTTCTATCTGGGACTATGGAGAATTGACTTAATTCTGTTATATTGATTGTTGACTTAACATGAAAAGGTGACCCTGTTGACTTAACATATGCAGAATCTTTTTTGTTTTTGATTTTGTAATAGTAAGAGTGTTTTGTAAGTTGACTTAACATTAGAATATGTTTTTGTTTTTATTTTTTATGATCCATTTATATTTGGTATATAATATTCTTTTCAGAAGATGTTTTTATGTTTTATTCTAATTGTTAAGAAGGTATGATTTCAATTGAAGAGTTTTTCTTCATCAAACATTGCTGAATTTGGCTGTACATTATCTTTACACTTGCAGGGGAAGCAACATATTTGGGACTTTTGTGAGTTTTGTGAAAAGTAAGGACCCAAATGATGGAACAGAACAAGCACTGCTTGTTGAATTGAAAGCTTTGGATGATCATCTTAAGGCCCATGTATATAAAAAAAAACCTTTCTTTAAAGTTTTATTGTTTAGTTTCTCTTAATAGCTATGCTAATATGCTAGAGTTTTGGTTAGGGTCCTTATGTTGCTGGGGAGAAGGTCACTGTTGTTGACTTGGGTTTGGCACCAAAATTTTACCATCTAGTCACAGCACTCGGTCACTTCAAGAATTGGACTATTCCTGAAAGTTTAGCTCATGTCCACAACTATGTCAAGGTATGTAGTTAATAATAAGTCATGGTTTTTTGATTGGTATCATGCCAAGTGCTTCTGTTGTGTTGCTTCAGAATGATGAAAATATTGATAGTTTAATATATACTTAGTCAAGATAAAGTTTGTGAAAAGAATAGATGACAAAAGTATTGATAATTTATAAGCAATCCCTGAATAAGTAATCAAAGTTATTATCCTCTGCTATTCTAGCTTTTGACATGATGACTATTTCCACATGCATCTTTATGTATATTTCCATCAACTTGGAGGGGTCCACATTCTATTTGCATTATGTGTTCAATATTTCTTCACTACATTATAGTAGTTGATGGATAATTGTGTTATGTTGCAGTTGCTCTTTTCCAGAGAATCATTTGAGAAAACTAAGTCAGCAAAGGAACATGTTATTGCTGGATGGGAACACAAGGTTAATCCATGAAGTGGTTCTAGTTATGAGTGGCTCTAAGTTTTAAAGTTTATGAACATCTAATAAGTACTATGGTTGAACCATGTATCATGTTCAAGAGGGTTGTTCCCGTATCAAATAAATGTGGTTTCTTGGTGTGTTTATTTCTGATGCAACATTGCAGCTATTAGTTGTCACTGGTAGTTGTGTTATTACTGTCAAACCCAAAACTTAACTAATCTCAACCTAACCATAATGTAATAGGACAAAGAGTGTAATTAAACCTATTCATGGATTTAATGTTAACACTAAATGCATGGCATAAAGATATGTTATTTTAAACCATGTCTCATATTAATAATATTGAAACAAAAATTAAAAAATTAATAAATTTTTATATTGATATGTTATGTCATTGGTATGATACATGATTTGAGATACTGTTTGAAATAATAAGTCTTTATTCACGGAAGGGTAACAACTTATTAAATTCAACAGTACACTGTGCAGACTTTATTATTATCGCCCAACTTGCTAGAGTATTACAAGAACCTCATTTCCTCATACTAAAAATAAAAGTCACTGTAATTAATTAATCACTGTTTTTCTCTGCCGTGGTACATTTTCAATAATGGTATTGAGTAAAACAAGTGAAAAACCAACAAGACTTGTGTAATATTCGAATAACTGACTTTGTAAAGTATGATATTAGGGGTTTGATATTTAGTATATGAACTTTTTTTTGATAAACAAAGAGTTTAATATTTATGTGTTGTCAGTCAAAAGATTTACACAATTAATATTATTTATCATTCATTTGTATTACTTATATTTAAAAATAAATGATGATTAAATATGAATATGAGTTATGCAACAACAACATAAAGATATATACATTGACAATGTAGATTTTTACACTGATACTATAAAATATTACATTTTTTTCTTCAACATTCTTTATTAAGAAAATGATATATACATTGATAGTATAAGAGATTTTTACATTGTTAATATATCATTCATTATTTATTTTAATCATTGTTGACTTTTAAATAAAATAATAGAAATGAATAATATTGTGTATAAATATTTATATTATCATTACATATATATTACACTCTTCTTTATTATTGGTTGGAATTCATCTGTTACCATAAGATAATTTAATAATTGAAGGTGTGATTATAATATTTCTCCTGTTTTTATTACTTCCTATTTCTTTAATCACCGTCATTTTTATGGATAATTAAACTTCTAGATTTGGAGAAGTCATAAATCCATCCAATGTCAAGAAATATCATAAATGTAATGAGAATATATATAGTTAAATGTATATATTATGATTTAACCCGTTGTACTTGAAACCCAATTGACAAGTTATACACATCTAAGGGTTAGTGGGTACGTGGGAGAAAAATATATGAAAAATAAAAAGAATTAAATAATATAATATGATACTTTTACTATTTAGATATAAGATGAAGATAATTTTACCCTTAAATATAAAAAATAAATATGATAACTTACCTCTCGGATATTGAAACTAATTCTTTTCTAATATTAACACTACTATTGACATTGATCTAAAAGTTTCATCACATGTGAAATAGAATTAAAAGGTTGATAAGTTATATTATTAAGTAGGTAAAATTTCAAGAGTTTAATTTTAATACAGCATCTGTAAAAAAAATAATTACATCATTATTCACAATTTTTGTATATTATTTTTATTTAATAGTTAATGATATTTAATATATAAATCAATAATGAATAATATCTAACAAACTTTTTATTGTAATTGTTTAAACATTAAACTCTAAATTAGAAAAGCAATTGGTAAGGAGGATTTATTGAGTGCTCAAATGTCATATAAGAACTTGATAATTAGCATAAAAACAATGAAAGTTGATAGAGGGACCACCCACCATAAATCGAGATCAACTGTCCCACTTTTCTGTGTCACATTATGTCCCAATCCAATGAAAATTTGATACATACTAGAAAAGAAAATTAAAAAAAAATATAACATAACATTTTTATGTGATTGGCTTGGGACATGAGGACGGAAGATTTCGGGACAGAAATCCCGGTTCACCCACCATATATATAGTAGACTAGCCTTTGTGTATTTGGCCGGTTTCATGGGACAGACAAGTACCCAATTAAACTATAGTAAAACACAAATGATGCTTCATTTTCAATATTAGTCTTCTTCTGATTTTGATATCATCTTCTGAATCATTCGTGTTGTCTCTTCCTGGGACATTCTGTCCTCTTTATTATTCTTTGATTTCATGTATGGTTCAAAAAAATCCTTGTTTTCCTTTTCTAGCTCATTCCACACTGCAACATTTATTCATATATGCATGTTACCACATATATTATATACTTTATAATGTTACAATTTAACTTCAACATATGCACGTGCATGCCTGTGTTTACTTAGCTTCTTTGGTACAAGGTATATATATATATATTGGATAATGAAAACAAAGATATAGATGATCTTACAGGATATAATACGTTTTTTTCTCCTACATGAATGTAACTCTTTTTGATAGTATAGAGTAACCTACATATACATACCAGTGGATGTTATAATAGGATTAATATTTGCATGCTTAGAGATGGCTTCCATGCATTCTTCTTTTGTCATGTGAAAGATCAAACACTTCTCGATCAGGTGCTGCACCTATATATAAATATATATAATATGACTACGTTCAAATAGATCTTTTAATACTTAGAGTTAGTACTTACCATGCGAATGTATGAAGCAGAATGAGAATGAGAATGAGAAGAAGAAGAAGAATCTGCCATGATCCTAAAGTAAGTTTGTATTAAGCAAGTGTATAAGTGAAGATATTGGTGATAAAAGTGGTAGAAATAAAATGATAAGAGAAAAAGAAGAAAATATAAAGTGAGAGAGGGTGATGGGAGTGGGACCAAGAGTAGCACGTGGGAGATAAATGATAATTGGCTAGGAAGAGATTAGAGGAGATTGTAAATGACATTTCTATAATGACCAACCCTCTTCACGTGATTTCTGGGATCATCAACCTCCTACACCATATCATCAACCATCTTATAACTCTTATTTTTTGTTGATGGTGAGACACGAACCCACAAACTCCTACACTCCATTCCTTACGATCACCCTTTCACCATCAGACCACCTTATGACTCTCTCCTCCACTTGAGACTTTATCCAAGATTGAAGAATTAGATGTTGAGGAAATGAAGTGGTATCCATTATTCATTCATTTCTATCATCACTTCTAACTTCATACGACAGGGAATACAAAATAATGCGGATGGTAGTACCCACAATATATAATTATTACACCATCTCTGAATAATGTTATCACCCTTGTTCCATCACCATTTCTGTCCTCTTCTAAACATTTTTATGCTTCATTCTTCTTTTCTATTTCATTAATGTCTAACACTTCAATTTTTCCAACATATATATCTTAGAACTGAAAAACTAAACTATAATACAAAAACAATATATAGTATCTTATATATGAATACAATCACAACCAAGTCTTTATCTTACTATATAAGGTTGACTACATATGGATCAAACAATGATATAATGTTCTATTATAAATCATATTCATTAACAAAATATTAATTTTAAGTGTTTCTTAATCATTTCACGTTTCTCTCTTTCTCTACCCTTCCAACTAATCTCTATTATTCCTTACAAGACTAGTCTAATTAACTAAAACAGTAATAAATCAAAATAAAATAAGACCGTAATATTTATGCATTATCTATATAACAATTTATACACATTACCTATTATTAATTTGTATTTTTGTAAGAGACAATAATAATATAATATGAATGGTGTATGATACAATTACAATATATAAAATTATAATATTATTATTGGATGTATTTTTTCTCATAAAATAAATGAGACTTCTAAAAATTCAATTCGGCTTTCTCTTGATTTTAAAGTCGTTTGTCAATCGTAAAAAATATTTCTTTCCCTAATATCTTTGCCCCTTACAAGAAGAAATCTCTAACCTGAAGAGACTTTTTCATGTTTTCCCACTTTTTTCCACACCTCTCTCCCAATTTTCAATAGATGAAATTTGATTCAAAAGTTAATGAAGTATTTATTTAGACATAGTATTGAAGTTTAATCGTGACTAGTTTCTTGAATTTACCTTAGATAACATGTGATGGAATCTTCTCAATTCCCGGTAAACAACAAGAACAACGCTGAGCATGTTTTATTTAGGGATGAGATAATATATCCCATTCATGTTCTACTTGATGTATTAAGTGAATGAAAAAATTCATTCATTTAAAAAAAAATTATAAAACTAAAAATTAATATTTTAATATTATTTTATGAACTTTGATTGATGTAAGACATGTGTACAAAGAAATTATGGGATAAGTGATCTTTGTCCTTCATTTAGCAACCAGAATCCTCTATCCTAAAAAATTTTCGTCAATATATCTCAAACAAATCATATGCTATCAAATAGTATAAAATGTTTTTGTCTATTTTTTTATTTTTCTTTTTATGTAGGTTTCAATTTTTAATTGACTCGGAATACAATGATATATAGAAAATGGGACAGTTGATCCCATTCTCATTTATATAGAAAAATATGTCTCTGATCATTTATCCAATCGAGAGGCTGCTATTACTTCTTCATCTTATCTTATTCATCTCAATGTTCAAACCTTAATATTAAGACAATAGACTATAATTGAGAATAATACAATAAAACTTGTTCAAAACATTACCAGCTCTTATCCAACTTTACTAAAATTATACCACTAGTAACTATTAATTTTAATAGCCATACCCGTGACTATGAGTGGTGTCTTATGTTAGTGGAGCACAAATATGGATGTTCCACTAAGAAGTACATGTATTATTTTTAAAAATATATATAAATTGAAAATTTTAATAAAAGTGTAATATATATGTATCGAGAATAAAAATTCATATATCGTTATTATATTATTTATTATAATGATTGTTAAGTGATCCCATAATAATGTATAAGTTCATATGATCTCAATATTTTCTCTTGTCAATTTTTGGGTGTCAGTGTTAGATATAAATTTGGTATATGGTTTATGATTAGTCAGTAATTCCTCTTCAACAATAGAGAGGGAGAAATTTTGTACAAAATAAGGCAAAGAAGCAAAATAATAAGACAATTATATATTATATTTATATTTTTAATAACATTTTTATTTAAGACTAATTTAAAAATAACACCTTTTCTCTTTAATAATATAGAATCTTAAATATATCTTGAGACAACAAATACATGTAAGATTGTTGTGAGTGGAAGAGTGTTTAGAAACTGAGCTTTATGGTTTAACCACTTCACTAGTCACGTTAACCTTCATCTTCTTTTGTTTATGTAGCACACCCCTTCCAACCCCAACCATTCTTCTTCTTCTTATTCTTCTTCTCTCTCTGCTACTTCTCAAGTTCAAACTCTTCAAACATAGCCACCACCATGAACGTTTTGTGGTCCCTACCCACATGGTTCATAGTTGCAGCTAACACTTTTTTCTTCATTTCTTTTCCACTATTTCTTTCTTCTCAAACTATTGCTATCACTGTTAAACCAACTCCACAACAACCCCTTTCATTCAATTCACTTCCTTTCATTTGGCCTTTGCCTAAAAAATTCACCTTTGGTAATGAGTCTCTCTCTCTTGATCCCAAACTCTCTCTTTCTGGAAATGCTGTTTTCTCTCCCATTCTCAGAGCTGCTTTTGATAGATACAAAGGGATTGTTTTTAAAAACACTGATCGTTATGGTTTGGTCACAACATTTAAGACTGTTTATGATGTTGCCAAATTGAAGATCATTGTTCATTCCTACAGTGAAGAGGTGGTTTTATTTTATTTTATGTGTATATTTGTGTTTTTCTCAAATGGGTTTTGCTTTGTTTTGGTTTTGTTTTATGGGTTTTGATAAAGTTTTAATTTTGAGAGTGGGAATTTTTGCTGTAGCTTCAACTTGGAGTTGATGAAAGCTATAGTTTGTTTGTTTCAAAAGCTCAGGTGCATTCTGCTGCTGGGGAAGTCAAAATTGAGGTATGATTTGGTTTTATGGTTTTATTTCAATATTTGATTATATTACACTGATGTTTAACTCTTATATGCATATAATATATCAATCCCTTTCTAAGTTTGAAGGAATATCCTGTTTTTATTTATTAAATTGAATACCATAGCTTTATGTGCCAGAACAAGTCAATGAAGCACTAAACACATATACTATATTTCATATATCAGCATTGGTAACTCTTATTTGCACTTATTGATTATAATGTTCTGTTTTTTTGGGTTTCAAAGTGTTTTTAATACAGACTAAGATAGGGTCATGTGCTTCACTTCTTATATTGTTGTACTGAAACAAGTAAAGTACAATAAGTGGCTTATTCTTTTTCTTTTTCTAATTAAAAACATGATTTTATGTGATATAGTGATTTCTAGATGACCATCAACATTCTAATTTGCTAATTTTACTTATTGTAGGCAAAAACAGTTTTTGGCGCATTGCGTGGATTAGAGGTATGTATAGAATTTGGAACTCAATTTGCTCAAACTTGTTAACCTGATCTTTTTCTCCTAAACTTGTGATGCTTTGATGACATTATTTTCATATCTGATTATAGGAGTTGTAGGTATTAGATATTTCTCGATAACTTGTGTTTTTTACTTCTTAAAGACAACTTCCAAAATCAATGTGCAACCGCCATTTTTCATCTTTAGGTTCGTATTTTTTTGGTATGCTTACTGGTTAAGATGACAGCAGCTAGATAAAACATATTTCTTTCTTACACTTCTATACTGTCAATCTTTAAACATGTATTTATACCTATTGGCTTATGGATAGCATGTGTCTTCAACTGAGTTGTGTGTGTATAAAGGAAACTTTTGTTGAATTTTAGTGTTTCTCATTCTGCATTGTGGACATAGCACGACCCATTTCCTTGATTTCTTTGCCTCTTTTATGATGCACCAGACATTCAGCCAGTTGTGTTCTTTTGATTATACAACTAAAACAGTACAAATATACAAGGCACCCTGGTCCATCCGAGACAAACCGAGATTTGCATATCGTGGGCTCTTGTTGGGTGAGTAAAGATTTTGTAAATGAGAAAAGTATATATTATGAGGCTGATTATATGCTATGATCCGAGGCAATTGATACATACCTTTGGTTTTTATATATTTTGCAGATACATCGAGACACTATTTACCAATTGATGTAATTAAGCAGATAATTGAGTCTATGTCCTACGCCAAACTTGTAAGATAAATGTTCCGAGTTTCCTTTTCTCCGCTCTTGGCTGACTGTGACAATTGAAAACTAAAGAAGCCTTTCCTTACTAGCATACCATGATATTCTGTTTCATCTAACGCTGGTATAAAATATTATACTCGGCAGAACGTTCTACATTGGCATATCATAGACAAGCAGTCGTTTCCTCTTGAGGTACCTTCATATCCAAATTTGTGGAAAGGCTCGTATACCGACTTGGAACGTTACACAATTGAGGATGCATATGAAATTGTCAAGTAAGAACCTGCCTTATTCTATCTCCTACCAACAATTTAGCTTTCGAGGTTTCTAAAAAAACACATTTTTGTTTCTTTTTTCCCAACGTGTTTTTCTTCCTGCACAACGAGGATTTACCTATGGGAGCAGGAAGCTGAAATAAATTACCAGTCAAGTCTTCAAGAAAATCATCTTTGCCTCAAACTATTCAGTTCTATATAATATTCTGATTATAGCTATTGTATTATAAAATATAAATGTTTCACAAATATTGCAATCTCCATAAAATTTGAACTAGGAGTTTTAGTCAATTTTATTACTGCGGAAAATATGTTATCATAATCCCAAAATAATATTACACTTTCCTTTTATTAGTTTCTTATTTAGTCAACTGCTTTCTTAATCTATGGCTGACTATATTGTGTTCTCTTTTCATGTTGCACTATGCCTTTGACATGAAGCTTTTCTAAAATGAGAGGTGATATATCTTGAAATTCCTTTTGAAGTTTCTGTTTCATATTATTCACAGCATTTTGCAGTTTTGATTTTCCTTTTGTTTCTTCCATCTTTCTTAGTATCATGCAAGACAAGTTCATAAAAGTAAATTAATATTTATTGTTGCTATTAAAATATCTATGTTGATCTATTTAATGAGTATTTGCGTGGTTTATCACAGGCATAAATGTGATGCCAGAATTGGATGTCCCTGGTCATGCAGAATCATGGTATTGCTCTTGTTATGGTCTATTTTTTTTCTTAAGCTAATAGCCTGTTTGTATTATAACAATTCATTCAAAATGGTGACTCATGCAAACCCGCAAAACTTCTTTAGTTCTACAATTTCTTCCAAGAAAGACTTAGTTTAACATACAAAAGTTGAAGCTTTCTATATAAGTATCTAACTTACTTATGTGCTCCATTTATGCTCCCTATTAGTTTTATGGCTTGACATTAAATTCACAGTTTTGTTTACAATACCGTAGAATTGATTATTTTTCCTCTTCCATGTTTGCTTGGTCTGATTATTCGAGCACTGCTCCTGAAAAAAGCTATTCAAGTATTAATCCATTTATGCTAATAAATTTGGACTTTACTTGGTTTCACCAACAATTTAAGACACCTTTTGGCAACTGTTGTGTAGGGGAATTGGGTATCCCGATCTTTGGCCATCACCCTCCTGTAGGGAGCCACTAGATGTTTCGAAGAAGTTTACTTTTGATGTCCTTTCCGGTATTCTAACAGGTTAAGTTTCTATAGAGCTTGCATCGATTTACTTACGTGCATCTCTGAGTTAGTTCATCTTCCACTTCACCTTGTTAGTTGCTCTGATGTACAAATTTATCAATTACGGACTTAATTCTTCTTTCCTTTTTTATCTTTACAGATTTGAGAAAAATATTCCCATTTGAGCTATTACACTTGGGCGGTGATGAAGTTAATACAGGTGAGTATAAATGGCTTTCTTCTTGCAACTTGTCGAGAACTACTTGAGTAACTTGACTTAAAGCGTAAGCTATTATGTGAGGGCCTAATACTCATTTTTATCATTAGCACAGCTTAAAATCCATCACTATAGTAATAAAATCTGTAACAGTGACCATGTGAGTGACCTGTGAATATATAATGAACGAGCATACAAGGTGGAACAAAAACTAAGAACAAGAAACATGCAGCAAAACATGCCAATCCCTCTTCAGATATGTCAAAGGCACCCCTCTAAAAAGGTTGTAAGTAAAACACGGGAGAAGTTAGAAAAATTAAGCTATCCTAAATGAACTCAAAACCAATGCCATGTGAAGATTCTTGCATTCTATTCCAACCAAATGTCTAAAAAACCGCAAAGTGAGCACATTGCCGAAAAAAATTAGCATCTTTTCTAGAGCCAAACCCCCTAAAATCAATACTCAGGAAGTTCTATAAATCAATGTGGAAAACCCACTACATAACATTTGTAATAAGAAGATTTATATAAATGATTTAGTGTAATTTTTTGCCATTATGTATAAATGTTAATTGCAAAGAAATTAAATTTATTTTGACAGGTTGCTGGACAAATACTACTCAAGTGAAGAAATGGTACCAACCTTAACCTGTTATACTCACTTGTTACATCATATGACAACTTTTTGTTCCCTAAAGCAGTAATCACTTTAAATTCATCAATTTTGGGATTATTTGCTTATGAAGCATGCTGAAGAATTTAGCTACTCGATTTTTAAATTTTGGTTTTTTAGCATTTGAGATGGTGGTTAAATTTCCAGAAAATTATGAGTCTGATTTATTGCATTGTATCAAGCACAATGTTCAAATGTGACATTCAGCATGCATTTTGATTATATCCATGGTGCAGGCTTCAAAATTACAACTTGACCGGTGAAGATGCCTATGAATATTTCGTATTGAAGGCCCAAGATATAGCTCTTTTAAAAAACTGGAGTCCTGTAAACTGGTATATTCTGTTCATTTATAGCATTAGAAGACTCATATATATCCATAATTTACCCTTGATAAATGTTTCTCATGGGTATGCTTTTTCCTTCCCATCCCTTTCTTCTTGTTGAAATCATTCACATGAACAATACAATTACTGTATTGTTGTCTTGTAACTATGTAATATCATATCTACTTACTATGCACCGTTCTTGAAATATAGACACATTGATACGAGTTTTTCTTTGGTAACTTCTCAGGGAAGAAACCTTCAATACTTTTCCAACTAAGCTCCATCCGCTAACTGTAGTACATAACTGGTGAATTTCTTTCTAAGGTTTTATTTTGATATGAAACCCAAATGTCTCGGTTTTCGAATAAGTTTTTTCAATTAATTAGTGTAGGTTGGGCCCTGGTGTTTGTCCCAAAGTTGTGGCAAAAGGTTTCAGGTGCATTTTCAGTAACCAAGGTGTCTGGTATCTTGACCATGTAGATATACCTTGGGATGTAGTCTATAATGCTGAACCGCTAGAAGGAATACATAAAGCTTCTGAACAAAAACTTGTACTTGGAGGAGAAGTATGCATTTGGGCTGAAAACGCTGATACATCGGATGTTCTGCAAACGATATGGCCTCGAGCAGCTGCTGCAGCAGGTTAGCTTTCCTACTAATGATAAGTCTAGGTTGTTTGCCTTAGCCATTCTTATATGAGTTTAATTCGTATGCACTGTGTTTTACCCCGACATCCACCAATATTTTGACAAATGCAAAGATACCAATATACGGGTGGATCTCGGGGTAAAACTTTTTACACTAACGATGCATACTTGTTTTAAGGGTTGTGTGATTGGCGATTTAAGTAATACTTGTTTCCAACAGAACGCTTGTGGAGTCAGATAGATTCTAGTCCTGGAGGAAATATAAACAAAACTGCGTTGTCTCGGTTGCAATACTTCAGATGTTTGTTGAATAGAAGAGGGATTCCAGCTGCTCCTGTCACAAATTTTTATGCTAGAACTGCTCCTAATGGCCCTGGCTCATGCTATGAGCAATAATCTTATGTTGTTTAAATATGTCCAAGTCTATACTTTTGTGAAAGGAACTCATATTTATCTGCTATGTCTGACTGATAAGTATAGTTCTGATATGATGTTCAATAAATAGTATCTGCTCACTTATTTCTCAATCTTTCTGAATCTTTTAATGTTTGGTTATCTAATATAAGTAATCTTTTTCGTTTGAATCGAATAAAAAAGATATTTTTTTACCAAGTAAATTATAAAAAGATATAAAGATATTTGTCTCTGTTTTGAATCTTTGGTAGTGTGTGATATATTCTTTCATGAAAAAAGCTAAATATTTTTTTAAAAGGCAAGTGTGGTAGCGTGTCCAGAAAATGATTTTGGTTAAAACAATAGTAGAATGTGTAAATCAGATGTAATATTATTGTTTTTCCCAACAAGTGTTGCTCCCAGAAATTGAACCATTAACCTTGAGGATATAATGAAACCTTATACTATTAGACCAACATGGTTTTAACATCTGTAAATAAAAATAGCTTATAGTTTAGAAGGCTTCCACACGTATTTTACTTGTGTTACTACATTCTTAGTTTTCTTTATACATTATGTCTGGTTAACTTTCATAGTGTATTGTCATAATTATAAGTTTATATAACACTTCTATATACAATGTAAGAATGAGATGACAGAAGTTTTCGATTGATGTGATATATGATATCATTCAATTTATTTTGCTCTTGATATACATAACATTTCAAACTTGTACCATAGTGAAATTGGAACATGTCTCACATTGCCTTATATAATTTCAAATGTCAAGTAATTTGAAGGAGTCTGCTACCACTTTAAGTTTATCTCGTACTCTTTTCCATCGCCTTTCAACCGCTCCCACAATTAATGTGTAATACCTTCCTACACAAGGTACATGTTAATAGTTAGCATTAGGGCCATCACATGTTGCCATTATATATATAGAATCAACACTTCTACTTTAACTTAACGGTGGAGACGCATGGGTACTCGTGGAAATACCCGTAACGGGTACCCGCAAAAATAACTAATGGGTGAGAACGAGTTTTATGATGGTACTCATGAATTTAATATTTAATTAAATTTTTATATATATTTATTATTATTTTAAGATTATATATCATATATTTTATTGTTATTTCATAATAAATTTCACCTATTTGACTATTATCACAAATTTATCAAATATATAACACATTATTCATATAATAATTATTTTTACATATTAATTATTACAAATTATATAAATCTATAATTAAAATAAAAAACCAGTTGGATACCTGTAAATGTCCGATATCCGCACGGGTACCCGCAAATATTACGAGTTTGGGAACGGGAAAACACTACCCGCGCCAGCTCGTGCTCGTTGTCATCCCTTAGCACATATTTGATTAGTACTATTAAGGGTATCCTCTCACCCTTTTGGGTAGGGAACTAATCCATTTTGGGATGCGTGATTGTCCCTTGTAATAAGTGTCGCTCCCAAGAATCGAACCCTTAACCTTTTGGTCATCATAGAGATCTAGCGCAACCTTACACCACTAGACGACCACCTTTTTGGTAACTTAACACATATTGCAATAAGGAAAATGAAGCTAAACTTGTATATGATTCTATATTGCATACCTACCAGAAAATTATAGATAAACAATTGCAATCTCATTTCCTTGTTGTGTGGCATAACAGGACATGATATATATTGGGTATGTTACTTACCATTTCCTATAGCAATTGTTGCAAAGGAGGCACTGGAGTAATTTTGTGATGCAAGTACATATTCAACTGTGTAGTAATGTTTTCCATCTACTGATCTCTGTATTCAGAATTCAGAAATAGTTATTATTTCATCATTGCATCAAGGCCTAATAAATTGTATTCATTTAGAGCACAAATACCTCTTGCATGTCATATATTGTTGGTCTTTGATTTGGTGCAGCAAATCTATGTTTCACCAAATAGGGTATAACCTGCATAAGATATGAACTAGTTTTAAGTACAAATTAGACTCTAGTATATTAGAACATAATTTGCAGCAGCATCAATTACCTCTTCTACTGGACCCAAATCTCTGATATCTTTCTTCTCAGTTGGTATAAATCTCACCCTTACATTTTGTAACTGTAGAAGTACATCTTTGAATGCAGAATCATGAGCCCTGAAGTCAAATTCCTAAGAAGATTGTTCAGACTTTTAGAAAGTTGTCTATGGCTGAAACTAGCATTTCTATGGGATTAGTATAATTGTTTTCATACCTTCCAATCTGAGGGATATATGTAAGAATACCCATCTGTGTAGTCCACAAAAGCTCGATATTTGTTTGGTATTTCTACACAACAATGAGTATTATTATTATGACACTTTACATTTTTACATATAAACAATGTTCCTTTTATCAAAGAATATACCTTGAGCAAAGAGTGAAGTTGTTGGTTGTAAATTTACAGTTAAAGCTCCAATACCTAACAATAGTGGTCTTCTCTGGCAGTGGCCTAAATGTTAGAAAAAATGTTAATTTTTCAATATAAACTATAACTAGACAACATTATGAGAAATTCTTAGGTACTACTACAGCAAAAAATTAAGTTCTTACTTCAATGTGTCACCTAAACTATAACATTAATATCCAATTCTTATCTATCATAAAAAAACTAGAAATGATATGGATTTCTGAACATAAGTTCTCTTCCATCTTATTCTGACATGTCTAACATTGACACTAAAACACTTGTTGAAAAGTCAAAGTAAAACTAATGAGGGTGTCCAAGAGACTTGATTATCAATAATAACTATGATATAGTTAACATAGGCATATATTTAAGCACTTTTGCAAAAGGAATTTTGGCTGAGATTATTACTTTCTTCACTGGAAGTTGCATCCATTGCACAAAAGATATTCTTGGAGTATGAGGTTGCAGTGTTTCTAGGCAAATCATTTGAATGCAGCAAATTTTTTATCTGAAAGAGTGTATTATTAATTAAGTAGATGAGTTGTGTTAGTGTATAAAGAACATGGTCTTAGTGAAATAAATGTAATGAAAAAACTCATGAACACAAACCTTGTGAGATAAGCATGGAGAAATCCAGGTGAAAGAGCAAGAAGAAACTACCATAGTTGAGAATGGTGTAGAGGTTAACTAGTGATATGGAATAGTTGATATATTTTGATGTGGTAAGGAAGAGCATGTGGTCATAACAATATGACAATGAAACATGTTTTTTCATTGGATAATGTCAATGGGATAATAGATTCATTGCCAAGCTGAATATATATATTCCCTCTTACATATTTGAGTAATTTGACACCTTTTAATCTTGAGTCTTGTTATATTTTAATTGTTATTTTATAATATCATTCAATATTTATTATTATTTTAATTATATTCTTTATTGTAATTTTATCCTTAACAGTGAGAGTAACATTATTCAATTTTATAAGCCATATGTTTAAGTGATTTGACCTCAATTAAATTAAATTATGTGAAGTTATATGAGTGATTGTGTGAACATAATTCTTAATGGATTTTGTTGGGAGGAGTGAAAGGGTTTATAAGAAGGAAAGGCTCATAGAACTAATGCTTTAAGATTTTGGTTCAATATGTGGTGTCTCACTTGTGACGCCTCTTGAAGGCTCCCTGGTCGCAGTCTGGTCCAATAGGTTTAATATGTATGATTGTTTATTTTAGAGTCTAACAATTATAAGGTTGAATAATTTCTACCATGCAGTGGCATCTGCATATGACATGACAGCCATAAATGTGGCAAAAGCATAAAGTCAATTATAGATTTCAGGTTCCAAACATGTAGGCTGAACAACCTCGTTGTTCAACTGTTTTACCGGTAAACAATTGGACCGTTTCACTAGCCGTTAATTCTGTTATTTAAAGAGGAAACAAAGTTCTTACAGTTTATGCTCACACTCACTCTTTAACCAAAATAGTATAAACAAAATCAAAAGACACATAGGGCTTTTTTTTCTCTCTTTTTTCTGAGGTAATGGCAGTTTATAGAATTGCAATTGGATCTCCAAGAGAAGCTAGCCACCCTGCTGCAATTAGAGCAGCATTTGCAGAGTTCTTTTCAATGCTCATTTTTGTTTTTGCTGGCCAAGGCTCTGGAATGGCTTACAGTGAGCACACTAAATAATTCATTTTACTATATGTTGTCTCACAAAGTGTCTCACGTCCGAGTGAAAATCGTGAATTCTGATGGGTTAACTGATATTTTTGGACCAATCAGAATTCATGACACATGGTTGCGGTGTACTTTTTTATCCTCTATTTGTTTTTTCTAATGATTGTTGGTGGTTATTGTGGCAGCCAAACTTACCAACAATGGACCTGCAACTCCTGATGGTCTCATAGTTGCATCATTATCTCATGCATTTGGGCTATTTGTGGCTGTTTCTGTTGGGGCTAACATTTCTGGTGGCCATGTGAACCCTGCAGTCACATTTGGTGCATTTGTAGGAGGAAACATAACACTATTAAGAAGTATTTTGTATTGGATTGCACAGTTGTTTGGCTCAGTTGTTGCTTGCATTCTTCTCAATTTTGCCACTGGTGGAATGGTAACCATTAACTACCCAACTCATTCTTCACCTTTAAACATTAATCATAGTTTACTATCTTTTGTTACTACCAAGAGTATCTTTTCATCTTTTTTGAGTAAGGAACTAATCACTTTTGGGGTTCGTAGCTGTCCCTCCCAACAAATTCGAAAAATTGACATTGGAGATATAGTAAGGCCTTACACCATTAGACCAACGCTCTGCTGTTAATCATAGTTGGCTATTGTTTAAAAAAAAATTTTTGAGTCCTAAAAAATTTAAAACATTTGATTTTAATCATTTAGGTGATAATGGGTCAACACTATTACTAGCTACATTAGTAATTACTGGTGCTAATGTTAGCAATGGTGACATAAAAAATGCACAATTTTTGTGGACTAAATTTAATTTTGAAAGTAATTATTTATTGGTTTGTATGATGCAGGAAACAACAGCTTTCTCTCTATCATCTGGTGTGTCTGTATGGAATGCACTTGTTTTTGAAATTGTGATGACTTTTGGGTTGGTATATACAGTTTATGCAACAGCAGTAGACCCAAAAAAGGGTAATATTGGTGTTGTTGCTCCAATAGCAATTGGTTTGATTGTAGGTGCTAACATTTTGGTTGGTGGTGCATTTGATGGGGCATCAATGAACCCAGCTGTGTCATTTGGTCCTGCTTTAGTTAGTTGGTCATGGACTCATCATTGGGTTTATTGGCTTGGCCCATTCATTGGTTCAGCAGCTGCAGCTATTATTTATGATAATATCTTTATTGGCGATGATGCTCATCAACCCCTTTCAAATACTGACTTCTAGGATTATTTTTTTCTGCTTTTTTGGTGATGTTGGTCATGGATATCTTCCAAATAATGACTCCATATTTTGGAATGAATAAAATGAATGAAGATCACAACTCCATTTTAAGTTCTCTGTAATTTTATAGTAAGAATTGTTTTTTTTTATCCCTTCATGATATGTAGGAGACTTTAGATTTAACTTTTACTTGTTGAACCAATCAACATAGCAATTTTTTTGTTTGGTTTGTTTGGTGGAGCCAAACAGCTAAGAAAGTAAAATGTGGAGTATTGATGAAGCTCATGCTATGAGTAAATTTTGTTATCGCAATGATAATTAGTTAGGACTTAAGAATATGAGGAGAATTTAATCCAAATAACTAGTTTATTAGGTGGAAGAGTCTTATAACTTAAGTACCATATTAAATATGTTATTCCATTCAATGTGGGACTCCTAACATAATCACATCATTTTTGTTATACTTTTTTAATACAATTTGTAACCATTTAATATTTTTTGTTTTTATTTTTAATCAGTAATTATAAAATATATAGAAATGGATGTTTTCAAATAAAGAACTTCCCAATCAGATAGAATAGGACAAATTGAACAAAATGTAGGTGGAAATACTTATAAATTTAAGAATTTAAAATCTATGAATTAACAGTGTACAAAATTGTGTACAACCTATCATCCACCGTTGATTTATAACAATATGCATATATATGCCAAAGCTATGAAGCACGGATACTGATACGTGTGTCGGATACGATACGTATCTGATACGTCGATACGTATTTTTTCCAAAATACAGGATACAATACGCTCAGGGATACGCGTATAAAATAATAAAAACACATAAAATATGATAAAATTATAAGTGTAAATCAAAATATTCAAAGTAAAAAATATAATGGAAATTTAAAATCACTATCCTCCGTAACAAATCTATCTTATTCTATTTTAATGAAAACGAATCTATCCTAAAATCATTGCCCTCCATAACAAATATATTTTATCTTATTTTAATGAAAACGAATATATGTTATCATGTTTTATTGGAAACGAATTTATCCTGTTTTATTGGAAACGAATCTATCTTATGCTATTTTATTGCAAACGAATCTATATATCCTATACTTTACCTAAAACGAATCCATATATCCTATATTTTATTGAAAACGAATCGGATACATGTCTTAATATTTATTTATTTTATTTTATTTTTTTAATTTTTGGATACTCTATAGTTACATATCTTTCACGAATCCGAACGTATCCGTGTCGGATACGTGTCGGACACTGACACGTGAGGGTGTTTGGCGAATCCGTGCTTCACATGTCCAACAGTCACATAATTTCTTATTGAATTTAGACCATTTATATCATATGATATTGAAATTTATAATAGTAAATTATATGATTGGACATGCATGGACCATGCCATGTGGTCATATTCGGCATGCATGCTCTTGCCGTTTTTCCTAATAAACTCTCAAGTCTTCCAATACACACTCAAATATAAAAAGATTAGGTAACTATCATTTTTTTCCTTCATTGCGTGGAGTCTTTTGCTGTTGTTACTATCTTCTTTGGACATATAATAATAGAATAACTTAACCATTGTATCATAAATATTGTGTTAAATATCATTATTAATTTTCCTAAGAAAAACCTTGGCGTGTGAATCATAAGAAAAAAAAGGATAGGTCAAAAGTGTTAAATATGATTTATAAATATGACCAAGTTACAAACTACTTATTTAAAAGCCGCCCAAATACAGAGGATTTGGTCTCATTTATATAACCATAAGTGTCATTATTTAATTAATTAAGATCGTTTCAAGTTGCATTTACAACCTCTAATACTTATCTGCAATATGTATTTAGTATTTATTACATGTACTATATATTATTACTCGTTTAATAATATTGTTATAGCATGTTGTTTTAGCTCAATAATTTAAACTTATATAAGCATAAGTCAGATTCTTTTAATGTGAAGATGGCCATAAAATAGCTTAAAGAAGAAAACACCAATAATGATCTTTATTTTTCCTAAGATAATTCCTTTTTTCATGGTAAAAAAATGATTTTTAAAGTGGGCAGGTAAAAAAAATGAAATGCCCAAAAAGAAGATACATGAAATAATGTTGTTTTTTATATTCCTTCAACCTTATAGGTAAATAATTAATCTCTTTCAAAGTATGTGACTGCTCCTCCTAATAAGTGTTACTTCCTGAAATCGAATTTTTTATTTTTTAATTTTTTTGAGAATCTAATAGTGACTTATATCACTAAACTAATACATTGTTCCAATGACATCATTTGTCAAAACAAATATAAATATAATTGTTCAAACAAATTCAGTGGTATAAAATATACCATATATATTGAAATAACAAATGAATAATGTGAAAAGCATTGAATTGGTAAACATAATGAATAAACTCTAAGACCGACAAATATAGAATGGAAGTTGTGCTCATAAATTCCCATAAAGAGAAGCCACCAACCACCATTCTATGTTTTCTATCTTCCTAACAAAGCTAGCTACCATTCTCTTCCACACCTTGTGGAATAAATCCTAATCCATTTTTCTTGAAACTATAGATTCCATGGAAGATACTATTGTACATGATTTGTTTAGCAAGTTACCAGATGAAATTCTTGCCTGCATAGTTTCTTTTCTGCCAAATGAATCTGCACTAGAAACCAGCCTCATTTCTACTAGGTGGAGATTCCTATGGAACCAAGTTGTTGTTAAATATGGTGCTATAGAAGATATTAGTGTTGTTGTTGCTGAATTCTTGGCTTGTTTTGAAGAGCTTGATCCATTAAAGCATCCAAGGAAGCTTCAAGTTCACTTTGATAAAAGCAATGCACTTTTTGCAACTATTGCAACTAATAGTAAATTGCTTCTTGAATTCTCAAATGGAAAGAATGAAAATGAAAGGAGATATGAATTGAAGTTCAAGCTCAATAAGGATCATATCATTCATCACCTTGTTCAACCAAGTTTCTTAGTCAAAACACTTTATTTGAAATCAGTTAGCTATTTCACAAGTGAGGTAGCTTTCTCTATAGTTTCAAACTTGGACCATCTTCAAAACTTGACAATCATTGAGTGCAATGGGTTGCAGGCTTTGTTCATTGAATCTGAATCAAAGCTTAAGAAGTTAACCATCTTAGATTGCTTGCAGTTGAAGTCATTGCATCTTAGAACTTCTAAACTTAAATCATTTCGATTTCGCGGACCGCTTCCTTGGATTTGGCCAGAATCTCATTTCAACCTGAATGATGGCATGCTTGATTTTAGACTAGGCCCCAACTGCAGTAACTTCAAGTCTCAAGATTTTAATATAACACTTTTAACAATAAAGAATTCTCAAATTCTTACTTTATGTGAATGGACTTTTGAGGTATGCTATTTCTATTATTTTCCATCTACTGTTGCTGGTTTTATGCACTTATCTTGCTTAATTGTAATTTTTGGACAGAAGGATTATCTCACTTTTTTTATTCTGAAACCTTATACACATAAATCTTAATCTTATACATATATTCATTGTTGTTTTCAAAGCAAAAGTCTATTAAATAAGTAGTTAAATAATATGTGTAAAAAAAGTAGTACCCCACAACATGAACTAAGGATGTCTCTTATTTTTCTTATGCATAATTTGTTGCAGGAAATGATATGGCCATCAATTTCTCTATCAAGTGGGAACTTTATATTCTATAAGTTAAGAGAGCTATGGTGGATTGACAACTATAAGGATCAAAACAACATTGATGCCTTGGTCTTCTTCTTGAAATTATGCCCTGACTTGGAGCAACTTTTTTTAGAAGTAAGGTTTCTTCTTAGGAGTAATTGATGCTCTTTATTGCTTTATTTTTTGTGACATTTCTATCACTGGTTGGGTGCAGATTGATCCTATAAGTTATTCAACTCCAAGGTCCAAATCATGCTTGATTCAAGCAGTTAAATATACAGAATTGGAGCATCTAAAACTGATAAAATTTATTGGTTTTACAAGTCAAGTGAATGAAATCTCAGTGGCAAAAAGTGTAATTCAGCTAGTGAAGGGAAAGCCTCCAAGGATTGAAACTTCAGATGGTAGTTGCTTGGATATTTATGTGTAAGAAAGGAAAATGATATGAACAAAATAGTTACTAAGATGAATTTGTCACTTTATGTTTAGGAGACTCTTGTGTTGTTTTTATCTATTTTGGAGTTATCTGGTCTTCAAGGAGACAGCATAATTTAATGAATTGCACATTACCCATTATGTTTTTTTTTTTTTGTAAATTTTTAATATTACATATAAACTCTACGACATCAGAATAATATATCCTCGTGTTAGAAGATAAGTTATCTTCTCAATTTATTAAGAATGTGACAACTGTCTTATTTATAGGTGCTAAAAATGTAAGTTTGTATTCAAAAATTTAATATGGTAACAAGGGATGACTCTTTGGAAAAATCCAACCATATAAATCTAATAGGGCCAATGAGGCACCAGATTCCACTCCAGAAATTTTGGAGGGATACAATAGCACATATCACATATGTTGGGAAATTGTCATGGGATATAACAGAGGAAGAACAGAGGAAATTCTTCTCAAATTGCAATATAACATCAATATGATTTCATATGACATGGAAATCGGGGACCAAAAATGGGATAAGTTGTAAATAATAACAACCAAACCTTTATACTACTAGGTGGAGTCGGCCTGGAATGACACCATAATGCTCTGAAAACTGGATAAGTTATGAGTCACTAAAAACAACACTTACATTTGACCAAAATCAGGAACCAATACAAGCTTAGTTGCTACAAGTAATCCTATATCAGGATCCAATACATGCTTAGTTGAAAAGATAGTTGTATAGAATTTATAGTTATGATATACAATAATATAAATAAACGTTTGTACAGAAGAATGTTAAGCAATAAAAAAACATAAGAATGTAGCTTGTATTAAGAAAGCAATTCAAAGCCAATAAGCAAAAGACTCACATTTCATTCAATATAAATTATAAACTCTAATTTATAAGGTCACATATCATAATTTCGTCCAATATTGAACCCTCCATTATCGAAGAGGATACAGTTATAGGAGAAGAGAACTCTTAAGGTGTCATTTTTCTTTAGAAAATGATATATTAGAAAACTATAATGTATTAATAAATTGCATTTCTATGTTTGGTTACTTCTCAAATTCCAATACTTTGGTGACTAACGAATTTTCTGAAGAATAACATATTAGTTTTTAAGTACATATTTATATGATATAAAATACTTTTGTAAGAATATGATCAATATTTTAAAAATATATTAAATAAAAAACAATAAATAATAGGGTAAAAGAAAAAAGGCTAAATCATTCTACTTACCCTAAATTTGTCTTTCCTGGTTCCACTTTTCTCTCTCCTTAACATGTTCAGATTCTGAACACTACCTTATAACTCATGTTGGATGCATTTACTTTAAAATCAAGCCTTTCGTTTAGACATTATTTAAATTTTCCTAATATTCTGAACACTACCTTATAGTTCTTTTTCCAAAGCATGTGAGTTTCCATTAGAACTCATTGGAAGAATTAAGCAGCATGACACATACGCTAAACACAATTTTTTTATTTATTTTGAAAGTCTAAACAGTTTTTTTTTAAATTTGACACTTGAGAATTTTGCCAAACACATAGAAAACATATATTTTATAGCAAAAACTATATAAAATAATAAAATATGACATATTAAAGTAAATGCATCCAACATGAGTTGTTAAATGCGTCAAGGATTAGGCCAGCTTGTATTGAATATAGGTAAATGAATCATTGGTTAGTGATCAATTTGTTCAAATTAGATAATGGATGGGTTGATATATGCCAAGTAATTAGCATGTGTACTTTATTTTGTTAGAAATAGTTTATAAGACTTAGCTCAATTGCTAAAACTTCATGACATAATGTGAGATGTTAAACCCGAATAACATTGAGTTTACTCATCAGAAATAACATGAATTTCTTATTATACTCAACAAATGAACAACTAGATTTACAATATAGTGTGATAGATCAACGATAAGAAAAATACAAATAGGAAACATAAGTGTATGTATTATATATATTGTACATTAGTTACGAGTATAGATCCTCTTTATTAATGGAGATGGAAATCCTTGAAAATCAAAAGAAAATATAACATGTAATAAAATAATATTTTTGTCATTAAATATATAAGAAAATTGAATTACTTATCTTAAGCTTTATGGATCATTCATTATTTCAATTATGACAATCCACTAGAGGAATTAAAATCTCCACATCATTCTCTAGTGGAGTTAAATTCAAGTCCAAAAACAAAAGCTTCTTGCTATTATTAGCCTTGTTTATCTTTGTATCAACACTACTACTACTACTAGTAATCACCATTGTAGTAGAACTTTGAATGTTTCCATTTGAGTTTATTGGCACTCTATGACGCCTCATGTGGCCACCCAAAGCTTGCCCTATTGAAAATTCCAAACCACAAATGGAACATTCATGGATTTTAGGCTTTGGAGGTGAATCACCATGAACCATTATTTGATTTCCTTCTTCTCCCATCAACCTTAGTTTTTTGTGGCTAGCACGGTGGCCACCTAGTGCTTGAAATGAAGGAAATTGTCTGTTACATGTCTTGCACTCAAACACACGATTGTTGTTGTTGTTGTTGTTGGAAGAGTTGGAATAGGTTGTCTCAAATTCACCACCACAAGAAAGAAGCATCAAATAGTTGGCCATGGTTGTGTTATCAAGTTCTCTTTCTCTCTTCATCACTGTAATTAATAATCAATACTATTATAGAGGAAAAAAAGTGAAATTTTGTTTTTTGTTTAGGGTTTGGAAAGAAAGAAAGAAAGCTTTTAAGATGTGAAATGGAGTTGTATATGACTTTGAGAAATGTGATATTTATAATATGGTTATGGCTAGTTTGAGATTAGAGTGATAATGTAATAATACTTGACCATTTCTGAATGTGTATGTGCAAACGTATTGCCACACTAGACTTTGTGTCTTTGACACATGCTATATAATTATATATCTATTCTTACTTACAAATTTTGTTGTTGTATATGTATATACATATTTGGATGTTACAACAAACATTTTGCTTTAAAAAGTTCAATTGATGCGTTGTATTATCCTTTGACTAGTTTGTTTGGTGTGAAAGGAGCCTATACTATGCACAAAAAATGTGGCTTCACTGCTTAATTAAGTGTGTTCAGAGGCAAAAAATAAGTGACAAAAAATGATAATTGTTATATAAGTCCTATTTTTATATTAAAGTCTATTCAGGCTAATTAGTTAGAAGGTAATTTTCTGTATTTGGAGAGTACCCATCATGCTTAATTTGAAAATTATTCTTTGGTTGATAAGAATTATTAGAATATTGTTCAATTTAAAAAATAATTTGGGTTCACATAGTTTTTTGGCATGTATGATGTAACTCTTATATATAGTAGGATATGTATGTTCTCTATAAAAAAGTGAATTAATGAGTTGATATAGATGATTAAATTGAACATGATGATTAATGCCATATAACTTGGACATTTCAGAAATAGAATGGCATGCCATATCTTTCTGTCACACATAAAATGTTACAACCCTGGTTTAAAAATAATAAACAAAAACTAGTAGAGTTACATGAAATATCTAAAATAAGTAACTTGATATATAGGATTAGTCATATTAATATGTGTTGAATTAAGTTTAAGGGAACTGGGTCAGCTAAGCATGAACTCTATGGTTTAATACACAAATAATTAATGCTTATATATGTAAAATTTATGACAGTATCAAGGTTGTATTAGGACAAGTATATACATAGTATTCCACTATGAAACTTATTGGGAATTTCATCCCTAAAAATAATCCAACAGTTGAAAAAGACAGAAAATATTGATCAAATCCCAAATGAATGGTAGAAGTAAGGACTGAATGGCAATCCTTAAATCAAAATAAAATGTATGGATAAGATATGGAGTAAGTATTTAAATTAAAATTCTAATCATCAACTAAACAAAATTATACATTACAAGAGAGAAAAACAAATATGTACTGAAATTGTAATAGTTTTATATATTATGAGTCTATCATTCATACCATTTATTTTTATTATCGTTAACTATTAAGAAATTCATAAATATTACACTCAAACTAAAATATTCATCTATTTAAATTAGAGTGTAAAATCTATATATTGTCAGTATAAAGATTTATATATATAAACTTCATCATTCATCATTAATTTGGATTACATTTTCAAAAAGTCAATCGTAATTAAATATTAATAGTAAATGATACATTCAAAATGTATAAAACTTATACGCATATAGTTTTTTCTCTTTAAATTGTCCCGGCCTTAAATTTGTGTTAAAGCTCAGGCAATGCTCCCTTGCTTTTTTAAGTCCAATTCATTGTACAGTTTATTAAATCCTTAATAAAATGATAATGCATGTAAGACCCATTCTCATAGATTTTACCAGAAATCGCTTGTAAAATATATAAAACATTTTGAGTTAATATCAATTGCAAAAATTTAGCTTTTTTAACATTGTATATTAGGATGATGCACTTTACACTTTGTATCTGATCCCCATTTTCTTAAATTTACATTTAATCACATCACTAATTACCATGTTATACAATTACTTAGTTGAAATTTAACATCTGCAAAACTTTATTAGGACATCCTCAAATGAGACTCTGCAAGAAGATATTTATCTTTATCAACACTTACAAGTAGAAAATAGTGCAACCAATAAATCAACTTCATAATATAAAGTAACATTTATATGCCACTCTCTGGATAAATGTTTAGTAACTATTATAAAATATGTTTATAGAAAGAGGTTCAATAGATTTCTCATCAACACAAGCTCAAACAAAAATTACACTAAATGTAGTCTCCTCCTTGCTGGTATAAATTGTAGCTCTCAGGTAGATCTATTTTTCCATCTAGATAATCACTTCCTGCAAAAATTTGAGCTATAAATCACACCAATCTTCATGGTCAAAATATAAAACAGATATAGGCTCATCTATATGAAAATATAATCCCTTTTTGAATCTACAAATTAGTTGTCCAAGGTTATTTTCACATTATCAAAGAACACAAAGTACATGGCAAAATCAAGCATTTCCTTTTACAATAATAAGTCTTGGTACAACTAATAACAAGGGTTTTCTTCTATTTGTGTCCTTAGACACTGGTTTAGGAATTCAATAAATGTTAGCTTTTTAAATAATAAATATATTGCAATTCCTAGTGAAAACTTAGTTTCTTTGCATTACCTAATAGATGCTCACAACCACACAATAGGAAAAAAACCACATACCATAATTTTTTTTACTTGAACTAGAAAATTGAACTTTACTAAATACTATATACTAAATTACCCAATACATTGTTTTACTAATGAAGATGCATGTGCAGGAAGAAAGCACAAAAAGTTACATACTTGAGTTTGAAAGCACCTCATTATAAAGAGACACACGGTTGAAATTTCCTGTGTATCTATCTGATGGAACCATGCAATCTGGTTTATTAGAATCTGTATTCAAGTAGTGCAAATCAGAGCATATTTCAGGATTTTGGAAGCACAACTTTTCAGTTACAATATGTTGTGACTGAATTTCCTCTGGCTTTGATTTTTTATCCTTAGAATCAACCTCAGTCTCTAATTCTGATTCAGGTGCCACATTCTGTAGTTTTCTTTTTGATCTAGCACGCCTATTCTGGAACCAATTATAGACATTTGTTTCAGAAATTTGACCATGTTGGCTTAGTTCAGTAGTAATGTCCTTGATTTTTTCCTTGCTTGGAGTACCATTCCCTTCATCAAATATACGTTCAAGAATCTGAAGTTGCATTGGTGTAGGTGTCCATCTTTGTCTTGATGTTATTTTGTGGCCAGAAGATGTTATCAATGGATCACAGTACATGTTTCCTAGCCTAACCCCTGGTAAAGAAAACATCAATCTTTTCAATGATGGGTCTTAATAAAGGAAACAAATTTCTCCATTGTAGGTTCTATATAATCTTTACAATCTTAACTTTCAAGGGTGTATTTAATTCTGAGAAGTTCTGATATTTTGTGTCCTTAACTTTTAATATATTAGAATGTGAAAGTTATAGCTTCCAATAAAATTTCTCATATTTTGTGTCCTTAACAATTTAGAGTACTAACTTCTTTCCTATTTAGTATTTGTCCCACAAAAAATAGCAAAAAAATCGGTTGAAAATGTATTGGATAACTTAATTAAAAGCTATGCTTCACACAAGAGTAAGAAAAGCAGAATGCAAGGGGAAAATCAATCAAGTTTAGTTTTTCTTGAAAGCAAAAGCAAAATGGTATTTACTATTTACTCAAATGATTAATCGCCATAATTACAACAAGATTTCAAGGTCCATTATTGAAATCCAACGTGCCTTATAATGTTTGGGAAATAAAGTATGGTTGATATTTTGCACTGTCATTTTCTGATTTCTGGAATCAAGCTGGCTTAACTAATTGAAATAAATGTCCTTTGACGAATCTAATGATTATTGACTAAACGAATGGACCAGAGAAACTCAATTACACTCCACAAATCTAGTGTAGATTGTGATCCACTATTCACTTAGCCTCTTCATTAATGAAGAAGACAAATCCTTCAAAATAAAAGAAAATCTAACATGTAATAACATATTTATCCTTTTAAGTATAATACAATAATATATTTGTTAAATATTTGTCTTAGTCCGATAATATCTGATAGAATTGTTGACTACCAAAAAAATTCAATAGTACAGATTTTTAATTACATTTAAATTAAATTTTTTTGCTTCTCATTACTCGAAATAATCTCATTTTTGACAAATCATAAATGATCGGGAATAATGAAATACAACAATTAGACTTAAAGGAACACATATTAGACATACATGATGAACACATAAATAAAGAAATCTTGAAAATAGAAAAAGGAAAAGAAGAAAAAGAAGATATAGATGAAAGAACCTGCAAGATCATGGTGAGCTGAAAGTGTAGAATGCATCTGAATAAGTTGTTCAGAGATGATGGCATAAACTGCAATCTGTTTCCTTAGAGTTTCCAATTGTTCATCTGTCATCACCTTAACATACATCATTTCTCCATTTTTCTGCAAACTCTGCAACTGTTTCTGCCATTCCATCATGTTCACCATTCTGTATATGACTCAATGATAAGAGAGAGAGAGAGAGAAGAGAGAGAAAGTCAGCACATTGGTTTGTGAGAAAGAAAAGAAAAAAAGAGAAAGAACGAGAATACAGACAAGACACCACCTACATTATACATTGATGCTATTTTATGCGGTGCAACGTGTGACTCATTGTCCATTTTTTATAAATTAACTTTTTATCGTTGATATATGATTCTTCAAAAAAATATATATATATAAATAAATAATAGATGATATAATGATTATGTATAAAATAATATATTCTAAATTTTAAGAAGATATTTTTATTTTTATTTTTTAAAAGTTTATATGTATTAACAAAGTTAAGGTTTGTTTCATCAACCGATTGAAAATATTTTGTTATGGTTTGTTAGGTTTATGAAAATATTTTGTTTTTATTTCCAATTTTTTATAAAGAAATAATTTATTAAATTGAGTATAAGAGATGTTCATCTCATACAAAGAAAGATCAATCAGTAACCTTTTTAATAACCAAAGAAATACAGAGTTTTTCGTAAAACTGATATTGATAAAAGCTTGATAGTGTAAAAACAAAATACTCATTATGAAACACGAAAATACATTCACACTCATTCATTAAGCTTTAACATCTCTAACAATAACATGCTGTGCTTTTATATGTTTGTTCTTATTTGAGTTGTGGTAAAAATTTAAATTTTGTACGGACTCGATGCTTTTTGTCATAACTTTAACTAAAAGGATGATAAAGCTCTTACTAAATTATTTTAAACTTACCTTCAACTATTATTAGTTATACTCAACAGACATAAACACCCTAAAGAGAGACCAATATTGAAATATTTGTGACAGTAGAAATAAAAGATTGATCTATAAAAGTTTTTTGTTTAAAAAAACGAAAATTTGTTATAATTCATACATTCTTTGCAAATCCAAAAATAAACAAGCCTTCACCTCTAATTACTTATAATGGTTACAATTACTTTGGCAGTAAAAAAGCCATAAACCATTAGGGATATCAGAAACATTTGGTTACAACCACTCTCCTTGGGTACTAGCCAACACTAATGGCTAATGTATATGTCCAAACTCAAAAGGAACATCATTTAGAGGAATTTTACATTCATAGTTCTGAATGGATTCAAGCCCTAGAGGAAAAATGGCAACATCTTCAAATTGCATCCAGATACAACCAAGATAAACTAAGGAATTAAGATCTTTAAGTTAATTTGCTACACTCACTCCTAGGATAAGAAAATTTTAAGCCGCCATGAGAAAGCCTCAGACTTGTGCAAGTCGTCCCTTACTTTTCGTGTATATTGCTCCAAAGTGTGTGCATACTCATCGATGATATCATTAGACACTGTCTCTTCAGCTAATCTGACAGCTGCGATCTGCGACAGTTGAAAGTTCTCCGCCATTTGTTGTAGCTTCCTAGCTGTTTCACCCTCACCAAACATCATGAGGGTAACCAATAATGATTTCAGCTCATGTCTAGCTTCCACTGTCAGGGACATGCCTTTCAAATGGTCCACCAAGGCCATCTCCTCATCAGCACTACATTGGCGAGTAAAACACAATTATTCTATCTGTAAAACACTGACCAAGAAAACAACAGTATATGAAGGGTGTGGGCACAAGAAAATCTTATGTCAGTATACCTTCCAGGACGGATTTTTCCTCTTTTCCTCTGACGCCTAGCGTCTCTTGCTTTACTGGTTGCAGTTGAGCTAAAAGAAGCAGCAGAACTTCTCCTGGTCCTGTTGTTGAAATGGAAAAAAGAAATGATTTCAACACTTCAAAGTATAGCAGAACAAATAAATATACAACCAATAACATGGAGAGTAAAAAATTACATTTGATATTATTTTATGGAAAAGAAAAATAAGTACCATTCAATAATATTGCTTAAATGTCTTTCTTTCTCTAGAACTAAATTATTATTCGACAAAATAAGGAGGCTTTATTTATTTTCACATTGAAGAAACTGAGGTATAAGAGCCTTCTCATAAAAAACACACAGTTTTGTATATTTAATCCCTAATAGTTTTGTATATAAGAGCATCTTCATGTCTGATTGGTGAGTTTATTATAACATGTCATCAGGCTGAAACCATTCTCATAGTGAGAAAAATGATTCAGAATACATAGTTATATACACAAACATATTAAATCGATGCTCTGCATATGGCAAGTTATATAGGCAAATCTATAAGATCAATGAAAAATACTTACCCTGTGGTGTATGCACTCATTCCACTGAAATTACTGCTAGCTTCTGAAGCCGCGTCATCATCAACATCACTCGCTGCACGTTCCTCTGACCGGAGCTTTGCCGCAAGAAGTAATCTTCTTTTTCGAACAGCCAAGTAGCGGGCCAAGTACTTCCCTACTTTCTCTAAGCCTTCCTCATATTCACTGATAAGTGTGCTTGCACATTCCACAGATGCACTCTTCACTGCCTTAATCAAGTCCTCTCTTCTATGTATAAAAGCAACCCTCAATGCCTCCTCCCAGTCCCTTGCACTAATCAACAAATTCACACCATTGTTAACATCGTCACAGTAGTCCAGGGCAATCTTTGCTGCTTCACCAGGTTTACCAAGGGCTTGAAGTTCTTCGCAAAGATCACTAGCTAGATGCAGTACCTCATCTTTTCCCAGATTAAGGAGCCCAGCAACTCTAAGCACCCCACTCCAGTTACTAATAGCACGATAAGACTTCAGGGCCTTATCTAGACTGAAACAGGACAAGTAAATTGTTGCAGCATCTTCAAAGCATTTTTCATCACTAAGAAAATCCCCCCATGCCTCAAGGAATGGCATCCTCTTAGCAGGATCAGTAAAAAGTTGAAGAGCCAGCGGAAAAAGTTGAGGGTTTTTTTTCACGAGTGTCATAGAGACATCATAATAAGAATCTCCAGCAGAAGCAATGTGTCTGAGAGCCTTTTCAAACCTTTGCAGCCTAAGGTCGATATTATATTGCATTAAGAGAGTAGGCATAGACTCCAATTCTTGTAAGAAAGGAAGAAATTCCTTGGGATCTTTCTGAGCATTCAATGCCACAATAGCTGCAAGATGTAAATCATAAAGACCCAAAGCAGCTTCATAGACAGCATCAGAATCAGCTAACCACAAAAGATGCTTCAAAGCTTCTTCAGCAGAAGGATAAGATATTCTCCTCTGGTCATCAGCATGAGACAATTCCATTTCACGGATAATTTTTATTCTCTTTAGAGCATCTTCAAGTAATGGAGGATCACTCCGTGCCAGAGTGGTCAAAATACAAAGCTCCCGAGCGGGACTTTCTGTTAAGTGATCCTCAAGTGCGTTCCTTATGGCCAACAGAATGGAAGAAACCTTGTTACCAGCAGGAAAATGCTGGAGTCCTCCAACTGGCATAGCATTAGTATCCACTGGGCAGGGAACAGATACATGATTTTTGTAAAGTTTTTCAATGATATTTTCATTCTTTACAGAACAGACAAATTCAGTTATGTAACTCAGATTGTCAACCTGCCTTACAAATTCAGAAGCTGATTGTGAAAATGCTTGCCAACCACAGTAATCAACAACCACGTTGAAATCTATCCTATGCCGCCTAACCATAAGTAATGCATCCCTAAAGCGCTTTTGAACCAAGGCATTAATGATAGAAACCAAAACCAATTTTCTAGGATATGTACATTCTAGGTTTCCCCTAGTAGTTTGCAATATGATGGCAGCTTCATCCCCATGTAGGACTCCAGCAATTTTAGCACCTCTCTCCCATATATTTATGTAGTTCTCCTTTTCCTCTCTTTTTCTGCTATTAAGCTGGACGAAGTTCCCATACTTCAAGTCCAACTCCCCATTAAGTATATCAACAACGTCAACAATAAAAAGCAAATCTTGTTTAGTTGTAAAAACTAAATGGGTGATAACTTGGTCATCCAAATTTGAGTATAATGAGAAACTGCTGCAGTTGTAGCAGACTATCGCACCATTAGCATGCAGTCTGCCAGTCTCATCCAGTCCAAAAAACACTAGTTTTGGAGGACCACCACTGCCAATAAGGGCTACATTCATCCAAGGGCAAGTTGATGAAAAACCTTGATGTTCTTGTTCTAAAGATCCTCTACTGTTGCCAATTTTTGATACATACTCCTGGATTTCCCCCCCGGAAAACTGCAAATAAGCAGAACATTTACTAGCAGGATTCGGTGCAATATCGATAACAAGCTCATCAAGGGAATTCCGGTTTGAAACTGTTGCATGCCAGCCTGAGCATGTCAGTAATCCTGGAACAAGATCCTCTGAACATTTTAGTTCCATTTCCTGCAAATAGAAGCCTCGAAGTCCGCCCTCGCTTGGTGAGGTTTGAAACAAGTCGCTACTGTGACTGAAACCATAATGTGAAACAGCTAATAGTGTATGGGAATCCAACCATGCAAGATGTAAAATGGACCCAAACACCGTTTCAGTATGACAGGCTTCCACATTGAATTCTTTCCCCTCTAGTTCTTCCCAGGTTTCAATTGATGGAAGCTCTACAACACATACACAACCATTTGAAAGAAATGCAGCTAACTGGTTCTTAGAATTTTTACTATATACAGCCATTTCCCGGACATGAGAAGAAAACTTCAGGCTAAATAAATACATAGGAGGCGGCATTAAGAATAAAGACAGTGGGGTTACTTGAATATTGGAGCCATCAATGACCAGTGCAGTGGAACTCTCTGTAACAGCCGTGATCCAGACAAAGTTGTAAACTGTGATCTGACCACCAAGAGTCCAACAAATTAACTGCAAAGGCCTTGCTGGATTCCAGATGAAGCTGACTTCATCTTGCTTCAAGTATCTGATTTCCTGCTTCAGGAACCAGTGGTTGTTGCTAAAATACCATATCTTTATAGCATCATAATTTTCACATTCAACAACACCTGCAAGAAGATCAGAACTGCAATTCCACTTCAGAACTTTTACTTCTGCATTAATTCCTTCATTGATGGTAAAATTGCTTCTTTCTAACCCATTTCTCTCGAACAAAGCAATTGAGGGACATTCATTTTCAGCTTTTCTATCATAAACAGCTGCAATTTTCGCACCACTAGGCATCCACTCCAAAACTGCCCCAGAAAAATATTTTGGCTCTGAAGAGGCAAGCAACACCCCTGAATCTCGTTCCCAAACCTTAATTTTCTTATGCAGTGAATCAGAACCCTGCACATTGCTCATTGTAGAAAAGTATTTGCCATCTCCACGCCAAGAGAGATGGTGCTGCTCTGGCCCTTTACCTAAAAATGGAGTCTGATCACTATTTTGAATTGTCTCCACATACAAATAGAATTTATATGAGCAGATATATAAAAATAATAAGACTTAATTAGGCTTGACATCTCTCATATCCCTTGAGATTCAGTTTTCATTACATTTACCTTCCCTCCGGGGGAGGTCATTGTAATTACACTAACCTCCCCTTAGCTATTTAAAAAATAAGGGGTTTCCGGGGTGATTAAGTTAAATCTTAGGGGAGTTATTTCCCCTGAATAATAATGGTAAGAGGCAATAGGAATTAGGATCATGCTTGGTACACGTCATATCAGTGCACATCACCGTGAGGCTTAAATGGCAGAATCGAATATAAGTGTTTAAAAAACTAAAATGAGATGGTAAAAACTATGCAGAGATGTGAGATGATGAGTTTATAAAGAGTTAGTGTAGGAATTAGCATTTTGTATGGATCCAATGCCATTTTTTATAGAGTAAAAGCTTAATTCAATCCTCCAAAGATTATGGTATCGCCAGATAAGTACTCAGTTTTTATTTAGACACTAACCATTAAAAATTCAAAATGTTACAGAATTAGTTGATGACAAAAAATGTCAATTTAAGTTAAGTCTGTTCCAAATCTTTCAAGGACAACTATTTCAAGGGCCTATCTAGCAACTAAACTTTTCAGAACTCAATTGAGGTTTTGCTCAACACACACTCACACACACATCCTACTAAAACATGGAAGATTAACTATGTGGAAAAGGGTGCAAAGTCCTTACTTACGAAGTCGCAGCCTTCGTCATGGAGTGGCATTTCATACAACAAATCCCAATCAGGTGTCATAACCAATATGTTGCCAAAACCAGTTATAACAGCAAGCAATTCACCATCAGGACTAGGTGATATACATTTAACACCACCATTCACATTCCCAACAATTTCTGTAACATTAGTTTCAACACTATATAATAACAAAAGTCCCTCTGAAGTTCCAATAATAAGTGATTCTTTCTCCATTAGATAATCAAACGCAGTAACATGATCATCATTTTCCAAATCAACGGTTCCAACAACATCACCATGTTCATCACTAGAAAATAACCGTTTGCTCAAAGCTCCTTTTTCCTGCAAAATTGAAATAATGTTAGAAACAAATCACATAATATTAAATATAAATTGAAATAATAGAAATAGAATAGTTGAGTACGGACATGGAAGGAAGAGAGAGGAGAGGAGTAAATGTGATTGTGAGAAGAGAGGAAGAAGATGCGGTTACGCTCGATATCGAAGGCGGAGAAACGAATGGTTACGGTGTCGGAGTCAAATTTAAGAGATAAAGAGACTTCGGAGAAAAGCTTCAAGTTGTTCATTTCAAGAGTTACGGCGGTTTCAGGGTGGTGGAAGTGGTGTCGCCGCCGGTAAGATAGAGAGTAGGGTTGTCACTTGTTACAGTTACTTCATAAGGTTTAATAACATTTCTTAGGCTTTATTTATTTTCTTTTGTACCAAATATTAATTGACATTGAATCCCTTATTTTCTTAAATTCTCATTTTCTACCTGAAAATATTTACCAATGAATCAATTAAATTGTTAAGTATTAAATATTAATTGTTAAACATCCTTCCCTCGAACAAAGTCAACAAACCATCTAGTACAACATCAAATATCATTAGATACTTAAAAGATCCCAAATCTATTCTCCTTTCAAAATCTAATCTAACATAGTTGAAAATCTATTAACTTTTTACTAAATCTTCAAGTATAAAGTTTTTATAATAAAACATTATAGTGTTGTTCACCTATTGGAATGAAACTTTAACTATTATCTAAAGTTTTAAAATTATTGGATATTACAAATATATCATAAACCCAAAAATATTTAGATAAAGATGATAATATGAATTGAGTATAAAGTATATTATTGAGAGAACTTATTTCCTTAAATTTATTCAGTATTTAATATATGTCTTATTTTTCTTCTTTTAAAAAAATCGTTTTAAAATCTATTATAAAACTAAAAAATAAAACAAATGTCAAATACTTAATAGATTTAAAGAGATAAATTATCTACTGGTTTTATTAAAATATTTTTTATTCTGACATAAGTTTTTGATAGAAAAGAATTGATAACAAGAACTTGGTCTAATAGTCCTAAAGTATGATTACATCAAATCTCTACTGAGGTTTGTGATTTCATCTTTATTGTTTTTTAAAGATGTCATTGAACATTCTTATTCATTTATTTTTATTTGACATTTTTGGTGTCCAAAACACTGAAAAATGACTTGATACTTGATTTTTAAGAATTTTGAATGCGGATCTAATAATTTCAGAGAATCTTAAAAGCATTAATATTCATCAAAGAATAGTTTGACATAATCGTGTTGTGGTTAATCAGTTCTCACATTCTAAACAAAAGGAGTTACATTTGGGTATTGACTGTAATAGCAAACATCAAGATAAAATACCTGCATCTTCACATGAGTTCCTTTGGATTTCAATGAAATACACTTAACTAACAATTCAAATGAGATTGAATAAGAACATTACAATTTTCCAATCTGATACCCAAAAAATGCTTCACTTTTAACCTTGCCTCAAACATTGGGATGGAAATACAGTCATCAGATAACGTGACCGCGAACATCGTAGCAGAGACTTACACCACAGCTCTTGAAGTGAAGTTAGAATAGTCCAATCCTTGTTATATATGCTTGTGATCTTAAACAAGCAAAACTGCATTTACACAACCATCATTTTCTGGGTTATTGGTAACTTGGGCATATTTACCTGCATTTATCACAAAGAACCCACACATCAATTTCAGTTAAAATTACTTGAAATTGAAACACAAACAATCTTACCCCACACATTACTTGAAATTCACCTGAAATTAGAGCAAGATAAAATAAGAAACAATAACATCTTCATAAAGTTCATACCATTCCCCTAATTCACGATTGTATGAACAATTAATTTAATAGACTGGACCATCCTTCACTGAAATGCACAATATTAGTAGAGCATATGAACATAATATTGGACAAAAGAAAGTGGACATAAGAGGGAGTACAATATACTTGTACTTGAGTACATATCAGCATATAAAAAGTGAGATGCATCAAATTTTTGAACATGAGCATAACCCTGAATTTAAAGAGCCGGAAATATAAATAGCTTTTGTGACCATCCTCTTCCATTGCTTGGCTGCAAAGTGGCAATGCATATATTATCAATTTTTGGCAATGATCATTACATAACTGTCTAACACCCCTTAAAGTGCTTTCAAAGAACTAAGACACTAGAAACAGAGAATATAAGATAGCTTTGGAAACAAGAAAGAAAATCACATAGCCATACTTTAAGAAATTACTGTTACAAATTAGCCAGCCACAAAAATGCAGGCCCCTAATTTTATTCATGCAAAGAGATGTGTATATGTATGAAAAACATTTTGAAGGAAGGTTAAGAAATGTTAATCATGTAATATTACTAGTACTTAAAAGAAACATTTTTTGTACCATATCGGTTAAGATAAACATTTTCACTACTGCACGTATGAATACCTTTGCTCTGGTCGTATTCTCACGATCAAAAGGGTATGCAGGAACAGCTCCATCTTGAACATTATCATCAGTTTTGTGCCTAGATGTTGATTCCTCGTGCATGGCCAAACTAAGGATGGCAACGGGCACGGGTAGTAGCTACCCGTTTCAAAATAGGAGAGCATTACTCATACTCACCCGTGTGCGAGTATTTGCAAGTATTTCTGGGTACCCGCGGGTACAACGCGTACCAGCGGGTTTACTATCTTATAAATGAATTTTTAATTTCTATTATGTTTAAAATGAGATGGAACTTAATTATTTTTGTACATTTTTATTGGTGTTTTCTATTTGTGTGATTTTTGTTCTCATTTTCTTAACAAAAAATATGTATTTTCTTTATAAAATATGTGTATTTCTACACATGTAATAATATTTGTAGGTGTTTCACCACCAAACTCAATAAAATATGTAAACAAAATAAAAGGAAAAAATATACATAATGTAATAAAGTAATGAATGTTAAAATAATGTATTTTTATTTTAATTAAATATAATATATTAATCATATAAATAATGGACCCACGGGCACGGATACCATAATATTTGTACCCACTATATATATTACATACATACTATGGTATTTTTAAAAACTCGTTTATAATATATATAAAGTCAAAACATGATGTAACTCCCACATGGTATGATTTTTACTTCCTATTTTGCCATTCACATTATTTAATTTTTACAAAAAAACCATATAATCATAATTAATCATCACTAACATATTAAGTAATCACATCTCTCACCTTAAACTATACATTATCATAAACACGCAAAAATTATAATATACAATACACTGAACAAATATATTCTAATTATAAAAAATGAAATATATAATACCACGCAATATTGTTCGGCAGGCACGAAGTGCCTGTACACACTAGTAATATATAATTTTAAAACATGTCATCGTATACACATTTAAATATGCTAATATTCATACTTTTAATTAGACTTTTCTAACTCTAACAATTAAATTATATTTTTGTATACATTTTTATAATAAAAATATATATATTATGATATTTCTTATATTAAAATTGTATAATATAAATATATTGCATAATATAATTAAATAGGTCAGTCTGTTAGGCTTAATAGGCCTTTTGGATAGCCTAAAGTCTGACCTGATAAAGTAATTAGGCTTTTCAAAAAGTATGAGTCTTGCATGTTCATGAAAAAAATCTAATCTGACTTAACCTATTATAGGTCAGATAATACTTCCTTGCCAGACATGTTTTTACCTTACGGATAATGAAGGTTTGAATGAATTAAATGTAATGAGTTTTTATATTATAAAGACGTGAGGTATTTTCTTTATCATAAAGTAAATGTTTTATTCATCATTTTTATAAGATAATTTCTTATTTTTACGATTAATTTATCATTGTGCTTTTTATTTGTCTTTATTAGACACTTTAACTCACTCTTTCTTTTTTGTCTTGATAAATCATTAACTCATACATATTGGAATTGAATTAAAATTTTGTTATTTTGAAGAATATCATAATGTTAAATGAAGAGGTAAATCACTATACCATAATTAATATTTAACAACGATTCAAAAGGTCATGCATTGAATGTTGTTAAATGTGATGTGGAAGAGAATTATTACTACTTATTGAAGCAAACACTATTAAATGTGTTATATTTAATACTACTTATTAAAACAAGTAATGTTAAATGTGTTATCTTTAACAACACTCATTAAAGCAAACGATGTTAAAGGTTATACTTCATATATTTAACAACACTTCTTCGGTGAGTGCGGTTAAATGTACGATCATTGATGGTGTTTATTGAAGCAAGTGGTGTTAAAGGTGTTAGTTTTAACACTGTTTGTTGAAACAAGCGCAGTTAAATGTCATACTTCGTATATTTAACATCAATTTTTCAACAATAAACATTGTAAAAAGGTGTTATCTTTAACATCACTTCTTAAGTGCGGTTAAACACTTATTTTAGTGAGTATGAATCTTTTCAAATTCGAAACCAAAACCTCACATAATAATATGCATATCACTCGTTTTATTATTTCTCTTACTTTTATTCTTCTCCCTAAGTTCCATTTTTTTTTCTCTTTTGTTTTTAGTTTCACTCTTCAAGCAAATTATCAATTTTTGATTTTTCTCCTTAGGCATAAGATAAATCGTTATCTTATTTTAGCTCATTTATTTTTCTCTTCACTAATAGTTTGATCTTTATTTGTTGTGAACTTATACAGCTATGATGTTCTAGGTTTTTGGATATGGTTCACTGGTTTAGAACACATGGTTTGAGTACAATGATAAATTTTATTTCTCAATTGACGCTAATTTTGTATTTTTTTTCATAACTTTTATATTTTGTTTACAGATATCATTTTTTATTTGTATTTACAACTTGTATTGATCATTGAGGAACAAAAGAACACTCTGTAAAGACTTGCACATTGGAGGAGAGGAGAAAGAATGAACAATTTGCTTAAGATCTCGTTACTAATTTGCTTAAGATCTCGTTACTAATACGTTATTAATTAATATTTAACGATTGAACGTAATTGAGATCATTGGTGATTTAACAAATCTATTGTAAATGTAGTGGAGTTTAACATGTTTCTCATGTGTTTGATATAATGTATATGAGATATATTGTCTTAGTTAGAAAGTATATATTTAACAAAGTTTGCTTTAGTGAGTACAATTAAATGCACACTTTTTACCTCGCTCAAAAAACGCTATTGAATATAACCTTGTATAGTTTTGGGGAGGGATCCACCTACTTCAAGAGTAAGTTTCTCATCCTAGTCATCATTATATAGAAATCTAATAGTTTGAATTAGTAGGTACATTTAAACCACTAAATGTCCATAAAATTAATGGGTATGATGAAAAATAAGTTTAAAAAACTTAAAGTTGGATTAAGTGACGTCCCTGAATAGTTTTTTTATTGAATATCAGGAGAGTTAACTAAATTAAATATTTATTATTTGATTTGAAATTTATTTAAAAAAGTATGAGGATAGGAGATAATAGTTTTTAGCCTCATATTTTAAATTAAACACCCCATTCATTTTTCAAAGAGGATGAAGTATCTCCTGGTGTAAGGAGATAACTTCTCTCCTTACACCAATTAGGTAATGACACATCATTATATTTCAGCTTTTTTTAAAATGAATAAAAAAATAAAAAGTAAAATATCACAAGTGTCAATTAATGAGTGGATGTGAGGAGATAATTTCTCTCCTCACACCAGGACCTACATTATTCCCTTTTTCAAATCCCACCCCGTTCTTCGTCATCCTACCTCATTCCTTCTCCATTTTTCACACCCAATTCTTCTCATTTTCCCCACTAAATCATCTTTCATACCTTGGGCCCAAGTTAAATCCTAACCCTATACATCAGCCTTTTTCCATTGCCATAATTTGTGTCTGATATCTTCGCATACAAGTACTATACGATCGTTGCTTTTTTAGTCACAAATGTGTTTTTTTATATACAATGGGTGACTTTGACCGAGGAAGATTATTAAGCTAATGACATTTCATTAAGTAATATAAAATAATATTTTATTTTTTTATAAATTTTCTTTTTAATTGCACTTTTTAAATGGATTATACACAAATGAGACACCAAAAGTGAAACAAGTGATCCATATATGGGTCATGTATGGTCACACTCACATGCATTGTATCAACCATCTATCGAAGTAGTTGAAATTAACAACTTAACTACTAGTTTTACCAGTCTTAATGTTCATTCATTTAACAACCCTAACACCTCTTACATAAGTGCAACAACCTCTATGTTTTCTGGATTTACTCGTGGGATCAATTTGCCTGTGATGGAAGTGTTGTTTATGACCCGCATGGTATTATGAAAATGTTGTCCTCATACAAACGCTAAGACAAGGTAATCATTACTCTCTTGTCCAGTCTGATATAAGTTGTGCCAAACCATAATTTACACCAATTATGCAAAAAATCAATAAAAACATTAATTATATCTTACTGAAATTATGACATATTAATTAAAATTTTATTATTATTATTATTTTGCTAAAAAGTTCATTATCATATTCAATTAAAAATAGATAAAATTGGAGATAACATATGTTTGTTCCACCATTCCGAAGAGAGTCATAGGGTGCATGCCAAAAGTTTTGTTACAATTCATACTCAGCAGCACAGACTCCAGTGAGAGTTGCAATTTAATTAATATTTATTGTCATTCTATAACCTAATTAATTTGCAAAATAGTATGTGTTTTAATACCTAAATAAACCTCATATTTAGGAAGATCATCACTCTCTCCCCTAGAACTATCATCATTCTTAGTACGTTTTTCCTATTGGGAATAGATAGGACGTTCTCTTGCACATTTTCATGATAAAGCATATAAATATATACTCTCAGTTTACTCATTTTATTCATGTTCATATTTAATTTTAATCGACATTATATATACATATAAATTTTTATTTAAATTTAATGTCGTCTCATCATATTACTGGGGTCTCCACTCTCCATACCGGTACATCTTAATCATGGGTAAGAATTTTACGAGTTAAATATCCACACATAAATATTTTAAGAATTTTTTTACCATTACCATATTATATATCAGTATGTATCCTCTACATTAATGGGAGATAAATCTTGAAAACCAAAAAAAATTGAATATATAATAACATATTTATCTGTGTAAGTATAATAAAATAACATTTTTGTTATTAAAAAATATAAAAAACTGGTAGAATCCCTATTGATTATATATCATGAATCATATCATTAAATACATATAACGATAAGAACCAAAATTAGTGATTTTAGATTATTAACTAAAGTGCATCGATGCAGCACAAAGCTTGAAGAGCAATGAACGATCCCAATGGAATTAATTGGAATAAGTTGGTACAATTGCAGCTTGTGTTGTTGTGTTGGGGCTCAAAATTCAACATCACGCGCAGAGACCCTCTTTCAATCATATCAATCCAAATCACAATGCAGTAGAAAAGAAAACCCTGACCCCACCCAAATATTCCTCTCTCTCTATCTATATACACATCCCTTTCCCATTTATGCAGGTATGGCCAACACGACGTCGTTCCTACGCAATACTCATCAGATATGAAAACGGGAACCGTTGATAATAAAACAAACTACACGAAATCCCGTTAACAGAGACGTAAACCCTAGGAATAGAAACGCAGCGTAACCTAACACTATAGCTATATCCGATTGAACACAAAACGCGTTATTATTGGCCGTACACGTGTCCATCTCCTTCAGCGTTCTCGCCATCGACGTCCCCGCTGCGCTCGCTGATAATAGTAAGTACGCGAACATCTGCACCGTCACCACACACGATCACTCCCCTGCAGTGTCGTGATTATACATAGTAAGAAGAAAATTTGGAGAGTGGAATTTGTTTCTGACCTGGTCGTGGCCGAAATCGAACCACACTTGAAGCACTTCAGGGAACAGCGTTGCGCCTCTCGAGATTTCCCATACCGACGCGCCTAGTTCGAACAGTGAATACACCGCCACTATCGCATTCGCAGCTAGAACGAATCTGAACGGATTACAGTTTTATTTTCTTAATCTCGTCAAGAATTTTGTAATTCAAGGATCGAATTTACTTTCTAGTGATGATATTAAGTTGATGAGTTTGGAATTGAGAAAGGTGTTAGGTGAGTGATTACCTGAAGGTATCGTAGTGGTACCAGTGAGGAGAATCGGAGCCGCGAGTGTTGGTGAGCATGAAGATGGAAGAGGTGAGAGAAAAGGAGAACGAAGCGAGACGGAAGAGGAGTATGAGGGAATTGAAACGACGTAGTTTGTGTTCCGCCACGGTAGAATGGAAACGTGGTTGTGCTGATGGTGAACGGTTATCGCCGCCGTTACGGGTTGCCGGAGGGGATCTCATGGTGGTGAGATTGAGGGAGGTGAGAAATCATGTGGAATTAGAGAGAGGGTATTTTATGAAGGAAGTGGGGTCACGAGAGAGAGCAAGAGTTTCATGAGAAAAGTAGAGAGAGTGAAAAAGCAGAGAGGGAAAGGGAACGTGAAATGTAATTGGTGAAGGGGAGAAGATGCGTGGAATGTGTTTTATATAAAAAGTTGTTCCAGACCAGAAAGCGTGCAAACTATATATGGCTGCAACCTGCAAGGTGTGGTATCTGTACATCTCATGTGCCTTCTTTTTAACTTTTTTTACTTTTCAGCACGGGTATATAATCATATTTTCAAAATTGTTATATAAAAAATAAGGGTATTTACCTTTAAAGCTGATTGTCTCATTGTTATCATAAATCAAACTTTTGATCTTTTGATTTTTGGTTTTAGAATGTGACCTGAAATTTAATGTGATTTTACATCATTGAGTAAAACATCTCATTTGAATCATATGATTTACATTTCTATTAATTTCTTGATACTTTGTTTGGTTGAGAAAATAAGAGAATAGAGATTGGTGAGAAAGATACAGAGGAGAAAGAGATAGAAGATAATTATAGTAGCTTTTTGTATTGTTTTATACTAGAGAGAGGGGGAGAAAAAAAGAGATAGAAATAATTTTTTGAATGGAAAAAAAATATCCATAGGATAAATAGAATATAAATAAATGTTTTATTACTGACTAAATATTTAAGATTATAAAATTTATTTTAAATTTGATATACATAATATAAAGTATTAAAACTTGTTAATTTTAATACAATTGTCACAATATTTTTCTAGGGTAGTAGTTTGTGTAAGAAAACAAGATAAGTGAGGGGCATTTTTGCCATTGCCAATCATTTTCTTCTCCCTTCTACTTTCTTTGCATTCAACTAGAGAAGAATTTTGGGGATGGGTCTCACCTAATTTTATTCTATCCTCCCTATTTCACATGTCAACTAAATGGAGGAAAGACACTAACTCTCTCTTTTTTCTCTCTTCCCAACTTATTTCTCCTCTAATTCTTGCATAACAAAGGAAAACTAAAGGTATTATATTTTATGATTGATTCAAAATACTTAAATCTAGTAAATTGTGATATGTTATAACTGATTTGTCTCTCTATCTCTTACTAAACTTCCATTTCATATCACTCATCCCCTTCTAAGTTTGTCTTCCTTTTCTCATTTGTCTATTATGTAAAGTGATTGTAATGAGAAAATCACTAATGTTTTGTTTGATTGAGAAAAGTTGAAAGAAGAATGTGAGAAGAGTGAAAATGGGAGAAAGATAGTGAAGAGAAATAATAAGATAAGAAAGACAATAATAGATTTTTATATTGTTTGACATGAGTGAAATAAAAATAAAGAAAAAAGAAAGAGATATTTTCCTATATCTTATAAAAAGACAGAAAATATTATATTTAAAATACAAAAGCACTTTGGAAAATTATTAAAAAAGGGAGAGTTTATAAACTATAAAGTATAAAGTCATACTTATAATTTCATATTACTTAGCTCTTTTAGCTCTAGCTTCTTATGTATATTTAATTAAAAACGATTTTGTGTGGATTCCAAGTATTTTTTTTTCTTTCTCTTCACCATTTTTATCTTCCAACTGAATGAGAGGAAAATTAAATTTGACGCCAAATATTCTCCCCTCAACTTCTTTCCTTTTATTTCTCTACACAAACAAAGTAATGATAGAACATGATTTGGCTTATCATGATTTAGCAATCCAACTAATCCAAAACGTGTTATGTCTTGTTGCTACAGAACATGAGGGGTTTAACTTTATAATTTTCTAAAGTTGTATCCCCAAATTCTGAAATACTCATTACCTCTCCCCACTGGCATTCTTATCATATCATGATTGTGTCTCAGCGTATTTATTTACACATGCACATCATAATGGACAAGGATATGTTGTCCCAAACCATGTCTCAAACTCTGTTTCAGACCAATCATATTATGTCACGGTTAAATTTTTTAAATATTTATAAGTTTATCAGTTTTATTTCATTGTGATTGGTTAAGGACGTGATTGGGGACAGCAAATTTCCATCCCACAATTAGGTGGGGGAATCATCTATAGGAATAAGCAACAATTAACTTTACACGTGATAATGTGGGATTGGGTGATTCTCTACCGTATCGAATAGTTTGACAAATTCACAAAATAGATATCATTCCTGCATTTGAACTCACTCTGTGCAATCACCTGATTTACCTTGTGGCTCATTCCTTTGTGTTTGCTTTGCATTGGTGCATTATCTACTTGTACATACAATGACCAAGTATCTGCAAAAAAAATGCTACTTTACACACCCTAGTGTTTTAAGTTCAAGAATTTAATATACAACTATTATTTCATAACGACTAAAAGATAAATGACTCGATTCATGAGAGGGACACTTGTTAAAAAATATAGTCACATACCTTAAAAGAGATTAGTTCATTACCTATAGGGTGAGAAATACCCTTGGTAGTATAAAAAAAGAATTAATATACATGAATTATAGATATAGATATGTAATGACTTTATATAAAAAAGAATAAAATATTTCTAAGTTATCTCGTTATATCCTTCGACTACTAAAATTATAACATATATCATAATTTTAGTAGTTGAATGAGATAAATTAAGAGATACTATATTCTCTTATATGAAACTCTTATACTTACCCTTTGAAGTTTGAACTCTTAGGTTGATATACAATTAAATATGATGATATTCCATGACTAACATTGTTATGGGCGCACAATGATCAAATGGGTTACTTGAAGAACCCAAGAATTGTGAAGAGGTGGGCTTTACTTGACCCAAAACTAGGAAATAAGGTGGGCTTCTATTTCCCCCCTCCACATAGTGCTGCGCTTGTTGTGCATAGCATACGCGGTCGGTTATTGTTTAGGTAACAAAATTATGAAGTGAAGCAAAACACTACACCGTCTACTTATAGTTTAATTTAATTAATGACAAACCCCACGTTACGGAAAAGCGTAGCAAGATATTATGCATCATTTAATGCCCATTACCACCCTTTCCTACAATATCTCTCGCATTTTGGTCGGCAATAATAATACTGTTATCTAAACATATATATATATATATAACTAGTGGTGTAAGATTTTACCGGATCCCCAACGTCAAAGGTTTGATTGCTGAAAATGACATTTATTAGGAGGATAGTCACCCAAAAAAGATTAGTGTTTTAGCGAAAAAGTAGAAAGATACATTTCGTAGTACAAAAAACACATATATACCCATTCTGCTACTCTTCTTCACGAGTTCTTCTATATATGAGAAGCAATTTTTACAACTGACATGTTTTCACACATTCAAGACTGACAAATCATACTATTTGATCTATGCTACATAGTAAAAACTGGTGTATACATTTTTTTTCTTCCTTTAATCATATGGTTATGTTTGTTTAATTTATCATAAAACTCAAATTTCACGTTGACCATTTTGCAATAGATCAGTGGAAACGCACTCGAAGTAGAAGTTTACAGGGTGAAAATAACATTGGAAAACTTCAGGATCTGATTGTGATGCATTATATTATGTATCACAAAATTATACTATCTCATCGTACTATTTTGACTCTTAAAGCAATTCCTGCATTAAAAGTCACACTATTTTGACTCTTCACAATTTTTACTACATCAAATGTAAACTCAAATGTTAGGGCAACCACTTGGGTGGTTTTTGCACGGTTTCCTAGTAGCATAAGGTTTCTCATTAATTCCTTTAATGAGACATAAATTTGCGTGTCTATATAAGAAGACTTGATTATATAGTGAACTTTTGACTTTTACCGGTGAAATAAAATGTTATTTTAATTGCTTCATTTATAAGAAAGCGTGTGAATTATAAAAAAAATAAGGATTAACCTAACTTCGACCAAAGGCCTAGAATATAAAAGTTTAAATGAATAAATAAAAAGGTATTAGAAAATAAGTTTCTAATTTTAAGTATTGGATATTTAAAATTTCAATGTAAAGATACTATTATTTTTAGTCTTTTGCCCTCACTCTTAAGTCTTAAAAGTTGAGGTTAATAAAATCCAAAAAAATAAACATGTGAGACTTATCTAAGATACCAAGTAACTATTGGTGTGACTATTTTATGTGCCCGTTGGATAATGCACCAATTTGGACTATTAAGTATTAAATATGACATGGCTCTCTCTTCCAATTTAATTAAGTTTGATACACTTACACTTTAAAATACAATGTACACTTTATAGAATATTCACACCCCTAATCTAATTGTTGGACGCTATTCTATTTCACCCAATTTCTTTTAAAGGAGTAAACTGTGGCTGAAGTGGTAATTTTCTGAAAAGCTTTTTGCATCAATTAATTTCAAAATAGAATGACCTTTTCTCTAAACATTGAAAAAAGTTGAAGTGAAAATATAAATATCAAACCTCAAAATTCACATTCATGCTTTGAATAAAGTTGAAGTTGATTACAGATTATTGTATATAATAAATATATAAATATAATAGAATAAATTGAAAACTTGAAAGCATAGATGGTCAATGAAAAATATTACTATAAATATTTTTTTTGGTTTCCACATGTATCCTTACAGGGAAAGCAATCCTGTCTGAGCCGGGAACATCCACAGGTATGTGGGGCTAACTCTCCCAACGAATATTTTTCCATCCACAAGACTCAGACTCGGGTTTTTGCTTAAGGGGAATCAATCATATACCACTTGAATCAATACATGTTGGTATTACTTATTTAATAAATATTTGATTACTTAGTTAATAAACCATGACAATGTGGGAGCGGCGCCGGCCCTGCAACCCAACACAGGACACATATAATAAATTAATAATATCTTAAAAAACTAACTAACTTTAACTACTTATTATAGAATAACAAGTTACTTCTAAATCTAAATTTGCTATATACAGTTAACATCTTTACTTTAGTGGAAAAAATGAGATAAAATTCAATATCTCATTTTATTATTTCTTTCCCCTAAATGGAAGGGGTCAAATTTAAGTGTCAATCCTACATATATAGCCAACATATTGATAGAACAAGAACCCCAAATCTTGTTATTATATTATGATGTTGTAATAATAATATGTTTGTCTAATGGTATAAGGTTATGTTAGATTACAGATAGATAAACAAAGATTAATGTTTTGATTACTGAGTACGACACTTGTTGTGAGAGATAATCGCACATTATGAAAATAATTAACTCATTACAGATAAAGTGAGAAAATATCATTGGTTATAATAAAAGTGAGTGAATATATAATTACTATACTTGTTGCTGGCCAATGTGATTAATAACTACAATATATCCAAAGTCAAAATTGATGCATGTTATTCTTCTTATAAACTAAGAAATATAATCTAGGATATATATTATTTTATGTATAAGGCCGGTGTCAACATAAACTATGTGAAGTCATCTCTTCTCATAGTGCATGTATATCTATATAAATAGAAACACACACCTTCTTCTATCCATCACTATCATTGATAGGAACATATATAGTATCACTTACATATACATACATACACATATATATACATATATACATACAACAATATTAAGAGATTCATATTAGAGATATATAGTGACCATTGAAGATGAATTGTTTAGTTGTTTGTCAATCTCGCATGTGGATAGTAACCATTGTATTCTACACATGCATTTTGATTCCATTGATGCAACTAAAGAGGTTAGTTTCAACCATGTTTTGTTTTTATGATATGAAAGGTGCATCAAAGGAGATTGAGTTTCCTCAAATTCCTTCACTACCTATGGCAAAGTTTGAGGATTTGAGAGAGACAAAAGAGATTTGTTCTATTTGTTTGGTTGATTTTGAAAGAGAAGATGTAGTGAGCAAGATTAAGAGATGTGGGCATGTGTTTCATGTTAATTGCATTGAGCAATGGCTTGATCTTACTCAATATTCTTGCCCACTTTGTAGGTCATCTTTGTTTTCTTAAGATATTTATTTATTACATGAAATAGATCTTGTTTTGTAATTTAATTTTGTTAGAGGATGCAATCTCACACTAATCATACCCCTTTAGAGGTGGTTGTTTGTATTAGTATTATTATTATTATTGAGTCTTGTAATTGTATCACATAAATTAGAGTAATCCAAATCCTTGTTTCATAGCTCTTATATATACAAAAAATAAAGGGACTCAAAAGTTGTGAAAATAATTCATTTTAAATAAAAAAGCACATATTTAGCACTCCTATTTTTTTTCTTCATTATTTGTGACTTTTACCATGCTCTAGCAAACTCTTAATACTCCAACCTTGTATGAAATTGTTATTTTTAAGTGGAGATTATATTAAATTCCAATATGATTTATATAATATATAATAAATTAAATTAAATCTAGGTAAGGAAATAAAAATTTGGATAAAGTCTTATTTTCATGTTTCAATTTTTTTGTGTGAAAAAATAAAAAAAACACAAAATGATTACCATATATCAAATATAAGCCAAATTATTCAATTTTAATATTTTTTTACTACTTTTTGGAATATTTTAGTACATATAAATTTTTTTATTCATTTTCAACAGCCTTTATATACAAATTTGTTTTCACTTTGAACATCAAATTAGTAGAAAAGGAGACAAAAGTGGATATTTACTTTAAAAAAAGAAAGAAAAAAGAAAAAGAAAAGATGAAAAGTTAGTTAAGAAGTGTGTGAAGAAGTGAGAAGAAAGAAATATAGAATTGCAGATCAAACTTGAAACTCATCAGAACCAATCTCAATCTGAATCTCATTCATTGATTCAAACAATGGAAGATAAATGGGATAATTTCAAATCCCTTTTCCAACGCAATAACAATTCTTCTTCTTCTCCTCCTCCTTCTTCTTCTCCTCCTTCTTCCCCCAAACTCATTCCTCAACTCTCTCCTCTCGCTAATTCCGTTCTCTCTTCTTGCTCCAAGTAATTTCATCGATTCCTCATTCACTCTCATTCTCTCTTTTTTTCAATCGTTTTGAATTTCAATTTTGATTTGTAAATGCAGGATCCTTGAAACCTCTCCACAGGAATTGCAACATGCATTCGATTCTGAACTTCCTATGGCCGTTAAAGAACTTCTCACTTACGCTAGAAACCTCTTAGAGTTTTCTTCATTTAAAGCGCTTCGGAAATTGTTTTCATCTCCTCATTACTTAAACGATAAACACTTTCGTCGTTTAACCTTTGATATCATGCTTGCTTGGGAAGCACCTAGCGTTCACAGTGATCAAGTAACCGTAACTCACACACATTACATTTTCTTTCTCTTTAATTCATTTCAATTAATATATACACATGTTTGATGCATTGATATTGCAGGAAAACCCTAGTTTCAGTAAAGATGAAAGTGGAGATGAAGATGAAGAAGGTTCTTTGTTTTATTCAACTTCCACTAGTATGGCACTTCAGGTTCATATTCCTATTCCTATTCCTGTTACTATTTATATTCGTATACAATGAAATTTGAAATGAATGAATACAAAAACACTTATTAATATTATTAATATGTAATGGAATTGCAATTTAGGTTGATGATAATAAGACAGTTGGTCTAGAAGCGTTCTCACGGATAGCACCTGTCTGTATTCCGATTGCTGATATAATAACTGTCCACAATCTCTTTGACGCACTCACAGCTACTTCCGCTCGTCGACTTCATTTTCTTGTTTATGACAAATACATAAGATTCCTATATAAGTATCACTGTTTTTCCTTCGGTTCTCTTTATTTATACGATGAAACTCGTATTTTATCACTATATTTGGTCATTGTGCGTTGTTTGTATACTTTCTGATTATTGAGTTATGTGCAGAGTTATTAAGAACTCCAAGAATGTTCTGGCCAATTCTGTTGCAACTCTTCAGCTTGCTGAAGATGAGATTGTCCTTGATGTCGATGGGACTATTCCTACTCTACCAGTTCTTCAACATATTGGAATCTCTGCATGGCCTGGTTAGTTATTCTAATCCTAAGAAAAATTGGTAACATCGAAGTGGCCTATGTGTCTCTATTGATTATAGGGAACGAGTGACTCGGATACTACTATAGGACGATTGAGGATTCCTATACCTTGTATAAGTGACTAGCAGCTCCCCATTTTTATCTTTCTGTCTGTGATAGGCCTTAAGGTAGGATGAATTAGCAAATATATTTCACCATTTAACGGATTGAGAGTTCAAAATCAGCACAATCCTGGATTCGCTGCTCAAGGGAATTCTAGGAAGATGATTCAATTATAAGGTCTGAAACAATCTCTTTGAAGCTGGTTTGATTAAGCCAGCAAACTGGAGTAAGTGTGAATTAAGTAAACTATTGATGATCACGCTGTGTTATGTCTGAATAATGAACTAGGAAGTAGGAACCCATATTCATTTGGTTGACTAATAATCTATCTTAAGTTTTCCACTTTACTAAGTGGTACCTTAAATTTCTTACCTTTGTAGGGAGGCTGACCCTCACCAATTATGCACTGTACTTTGAGTCACTTGGAGTTGGTGTGTATGAGAAAGCTGTTCGATATGATCTGGGAACAGACTTGAAACAGGTCATAAAACCTGACTTGACCGGACCCCTTGGTGCTCGCCTTTTTGATAAAGCTGTGATGTTTAAGTCAACTTCTGTGTATGTAATCTGTTGACAAATATCATGTGAATTGTAATTATATTTTACATGCTTTCCACTTCAAATTTTATGATTTTTCAACATGTTGACAGAGCAGAGCCTGTTTACTTTGAATTCCCCGAGTTTAAAGCAAACATGCGTCGTGATTATTGGTTGGACATTAGTCTGGAGATCCTGCGTGTACACAAGTTTATCAGGAAATACTACCTCAAAGAGGCACAGAAATCAGAAGTACTTGCCAGGGCTATTCTGGGCATTTTCCGCTATCGTGCAGTTAGAGAGGCTTTCAAGTTTTTCCCATCCCACTACAAAACCCTACTTACTTTTAACCTAGCTGAGGCTCTTCCACGTGGAGATATTATCTTGGAAACCTTGTCAAACAGCTTAACAAATTTGACTGCTGTTTCTAGTACTGTAGATACGAGAAGGCAAGTGGCCGTGTCTCCAGCGTCTGCTATAGCGCTTTCCTGTCTTGGATTCAAATCAAACATTATTTATGAAGAAACAACTTTTACTGGTGATATCCGAGTTGGTGAGGTAAATCCCTTGGAATTGGCAGTAAAAAAGTCCCTTCTTGACACTGGAAAAGCTCAAGCTGCACAGGCAAGCGTGGACCAAGTGAAGGTTGAAGGCATTGATACCAATGTTGCAGTAATGAAGGTTCATTATGATTTCCATTCCATAGTTATTTTACTTTTTTGGATACGGAAATTATAGTAAAGCAAAGAGGGTTGAAAAATGGAAGTTAATTTTTTTTCCTTATAGATCCATGACATGTTGTAAAAAGAAATTAGAGTAGTAGAATTACCCTGCTCCTGCAGCACAATAAAATACTAATAGGTCAGACTCTGCTTGAGTACAAAAGGTAAAGCATTTTATTTTCCACAGTATCATTCATTCTCTGCCGTGTACATTTAAGCTCAATATAAATAAATCTCTTGATGCTTGAAATATATTTCAATTTTCGTCCTAAAAGATATAGTCACTGGGTTAGAATATCCATTAAGTGGCTTAGCCTTTCAAATTATAAGGGTTTCCTCAATGGGATTAGGAAAAATAGGAGTTTATGCTTTTAGTTATATGGTAAATATAATTCTTTTAACTCCCTGTAGGAGCTGCTGTTTCCAGTCATTGAATCTGCTAACCGACTGCAGCTTTTGGCCTCATGGAAAGACTTCTACAAATCAACAACCTTTTTGCTCCTTGTCTGTTATATGATTGTAAGGTAAATGTTTTATTGGAAAATCATCACATGACTAAGTGACCACATTAATGTTGGTTACTGCATTTGTATTAGCTGTTTCAAATGGGTTGCTTTTCATTTTTTGTCTTCAAATGTATTTACTGTATTTAACAGTGCATAATTTTGATTCTCAACACTACGGCTTAGACATGAATTTCTTTAGTTTTGAACATTTTAAAAGCCTTTTGTGTTGATTCTCACCTCAACTCTTATCCCATCATGTTGCATATATAATCATATAATCACTTGGTCTCAATCCTTAAGCTATTGCATGATCCAACTATCATGTCAGCATTCCCCCACATAAATAGATGAGCTCAAGGTCATCACTAGGTGTTGAAATTCAACATGTACTGATTATTGAGGCTTAACTTTAAACTAGTCAACAGACCACCTAGTCAAAGAGACTAAAAAGGGATAGAAAGGAATCAATGTCATAGGATATTAATCAAGGACCAAAGAGTGATTTTTATTTTCATTGACATGTATCTGATCTCCCCTCCAACCTTAATAACACCAAGAAATATCCTTGGTCCTGCCTGTTTCCACTTTATACCATGTGTTTTTTGCTGGTAAGCCCATGTCAAGCAAACTTTGCCATGTTTCTGGCACCATTCTGCATACTATTGTCAATATCTATACTTAAACAAGAAGCTGAGGATGTTAAATCTCAAATCTTGAGTTAAGGGTGAATTTAGTAAATTGCATTACGTAGTTTTGTGGAACAAACTGATGACCACCACCAGTCCACCAGGATCAGACAATTTTTAATAATGACATTTTGTGTTAAGTGGCTTCCATGGATTGGATGAATAAAGAAGTTAGTTAATGCTGGTGTTACAGGGGGTGGATCCAGTACTTGGTGCCGTCCATGTTTCTGTTCATTGCAACTGTCATGCTTTGGCGTAGGCATTTCAGAAGGGGAGGATCATTAGAAGCTTTCAGAGTAACACCTCCTCCAAATCGAAATGCAGTAGAACAATTGCTGACATTACAAGAGGCCATTACACAGTTCGAATCACTTGTTCAAGCTGGAAATATTGTTCTCCTAAAAATAAGAGCTCTTCTACTTGCTATTTTACCACAGGTGACTATCCTTGTCCTGGTCTATTTCTTCAAAGAAATATTAAAATGTTGTGCATATAGGTAATTTTTATTTACTTTTAAATATGCATGCAATAACTTGTGGGGTAATATGTTATGAAGTTTGTGCTGCATTTCGTTAATCCACTTTCCACTTTGAATAAAGCAGACATGCTATCTGAATCATAAATTAAAATCATCTCTATGTATGTTGGAAAAAATTTAATCACAGAAAAATGTATTAAGTGGAAAGGCCTTCAAGCCCAAAGATCACTGCAATTCATCACCATAAACTCCTGAAACCTTTCCAGAGTTTAGGTCTGCCATACAACGTCAAAGTAGATGGGAAATTCTTCTAAAAATGCAAACATGTGAAATATACATATGAAAAGATCCGCAACACAACACATAGTTAGTATTAATCTTATTTTGAACCACTATCCAAATGAAGGACTTAAGCATAGTTGCTATTTCTATAATATCTTCTGATTGAAATATAAATTGTATGATTTTTAATCAAATTGACTCAGTCAGTTTATCAGAATGCAAGTTTCCACAGGAGTTCTTAGTAAACCTTACAAAAGTTTTGTAATTGTTCCTGCAGGCTACAGAGAAAGTTGCACAATTACTGGTTTTGTTAGCCGCAGTGCTTGCTTTTGTTCCCCCGAAATACATATTTTTGGTGGTATTCGTTGAGTGTTACACAAGGGAGATGCCACTTAGGAAAGAAAGTAGTGATCGATGGGTAAGGCGGATTAGAGAATGGTGGATCAGAATACCAGCTGCTCCTGTTCAGCTTATTAAGCATGATGACTGCAAGAAAAGGAAATGATATTCTTGTTAATTAATTTAAGGGTAAATACAAATTCAGCATTGAAGATCATAGCATTCAAATTTTTAAATGTATTGACTACATATTCCTATACAAAGTTTGTATATTGGATTCTTTAGCCAATGCCTCAAGGGCAATTAGCATTCCCCTTAATTCAACGATATAAATTGATGCCAACAAAGGTTGCCATTATTTTTGTGTAGCCATCATTCAGTATCTGGTTTTAAATTTTTGTTGTTGCTTTTGTCTATTATTTAAGCCTGAAATCATTTAGTAATTGGCATCTTAACTTTTCCTCTATTGTGCATTCCCGTTATATTATTAAACCGTTGTGGGTAATAAGTTGGGTTTGGCTTGTACATACGCTGTTTGGATAGATGGATAAAAGCTGCAAGTCAGCATGTTTGGTAGTTGTTTTTTTGGAGAAAAATGAAGAGAAGGAGAATACTTGGAAACCATATAATATGTTTGTGAGAAGATTCTGTAGCTCACTTTTTATCTCTTCTTCATTCCAAAAATCAATTTGCAAATGATGTCTGAAAGTTTATGATTTTTTTGTATTTGACACAACTCTTCCTTCAATTCATTTTGATTGTATTTTAAGAATAGTTTCCTAAAATGTTGGAGTAAACAGTTGATTTAAGGTAAAAGTGCTAACATACAATTAGTATACAAAACATAGTGACTAGTCTTGCAATTTGTCCGCTATGTACATAAATAAATAAAGTTGTATGTGTTTAAGCTAGAGACTATTACGTCTTCATGTCATGTGGATTCAGAGTTTCTAATAGAATATGCTTCTTTGTCTATCAACAAAGTGTGAATTGAATAGCTTTTATATTGACTTGTTTTGTAGAAATAATAGTCTTCTTCTTTTGGTATGATATAATTAAACATGACATAGTCAAAGAACACGTGCTTATATTAATGAAATGTCTATTAGGATTGAAATTGAAACAACTTTGTTGATGTCTGAACTGACACAACTCTCTTAAGGTCCATTTTTCTTTCTTAGGAATTAGGAAACCGAGACAGTGAGTCAAAACCCCATTTTTTTTTTCCAGCCTGCAAGTCAGAAATAAAAGTTTTTTTATATGGGTCTGAACAACTATTTTTTAGCCATTAAACACATTTCCACCAAAAGTTCTTTTGTGAGGTTACGACAAATGTAATTATAAGCACTATAAGAAATTATAACACTTATTTAACTGTGTGCCTCGTACATGATTTTCTTCCCAATAAAATATGAAGAAGAGGAAGAATGGTTGAACTTGAAATTTATGATTTTAACATTTAAACAATGTTTGGAACATGCTGTTTGTTACCTTCTCAGATTGATTCAGAGTTGCAAGGGAACAACGTTGTGTATTTTTCTTTTTTCCCTATCCTTTTCTTATCTCTCAATTTCTTTAATTTCTTCAATTATGAAACGTTCAACACAGGCTCAGAAAGCCCATAATAGAAGGCCGTATATTTCAAACAGGCCCAGCCCAACATCGAACACATTTGTGGAAGTCGATTAGCTTCTCTTATTCAACTCATTCACAAAGCAGGTAATCTTTTCAATCCCTCTATCTCTTTCTCTCTCTCTCTGTTTGAAAAAGTTTGATTTTTTATTTTCATTTCTCTTATTCCCAATTATGATTTGACACTTCACATTTTTATTTCTACAATAATTTGTTGTAGAAATGGCGCTTCCACAATCCATGACATTGTTCTTATCATCTTTCATTTCACCCAATGCTGTAAAAGATAAGATTCCGAGGAAGCACTTTTTCAATTTCACCTTTTCCTCTAACTTCTCCAAGCTTCCGTTTCTTGTAAGTATATAAATTTAAGGTAGTGTTTGATATGGAACCTACTTTATGTTTAGCTTAGTTTTATAAATAGAACATTATTAGAACAAAAAGTAAGGGTTAGAATTTAGAAAGAACATGTTATGTCACCACGCCAAACGCTACCTAATTTTCTATGAGAAAAAAATGTATGCATTAATGTTGTACGAGTTTTATATACTGTCACTGCATCATCCAGCATGTATGTTTTATCACCGTCGACTCTTCAAACAAAAAAAGTAATACAAATGAATGATAGATGATGTATTGACTATGTATAAATCAAGTGAAAGTTCATGCTTTTCTATTTTCATGAAATAGGATAGGGAGTGCAAAGCTGTTAGAGTCCCAACAAGAGTTCAAGCACTCAAATCTAGTGATGGTGCTGATCGCGATGGTAGTGATAGTGATAGTGATGATGACACTCCTCGAGTCAAGGAAAATGACCCTTATTCGATGAATCTTGAAGAGAGACAAGAATGGAGGAAGAAAATTAGACAAGTGATGGAGAAGAAACCTGATATTCAAGAGGAGGTGGACCCTGATGAAAAGAATAAAAAAATGCAGAAGCTTCTCGCCGATTACCCACTTGTTGTGGAGGAGGAGGATCCTGATTGGCCGGAAGATGCTGACGGATGGGGATTCAGTTTTGGGCAGTTTTTTGATAAGATTACCATTAAAAACAACAAAAAGGCCGATGATGATAATGATGATGACGATGAAAAGGAGATAGTATGGCAAGATGATAATTACATCCGTCCTATCAAAGACATAAAAAGTAGTGAATGGGAGGAAACTGTATTCAAAGACATAAGCCCCTTGATTATTCTCTCACACAATCGATATAAAAGGTTGGTTCTGATTCTACTTTTAATCCATGTCTGTTTATACATGTTCTATATTTTGTGCTTCAGCATACTATCTCCTTTACTTCAGTATTCTTGTGTAAGTAGCTGAATTTTATCCTAATCAGTTTTGCTTTTCAAGCATCTTTTCTAGGTCTATGTAGATAAACACTTATTACTTCATTGTAACTTATTTCTATAAGCTTGCAGCAGATCATATGTACTTTATAAACTTGCTACAATTAGTGGTCATTTTAGAGTAATCCAGTGGTTGGTGGTTAGCATTAGAATTGTGAAGTTGAGGAGTGAAATTGATAGTTTAGCTGGTTTTTCTTTTTGCGCTTACCTTAAGAATTCCTTTTATACCTTTAGTTTTTAAGCTGAATACTTTGTAATATGCATGAGCATGCATATTTTTTTAATCTTTTAGAAGTGGGCTACTGAGAGGCTCTATTAGGCGTTCAGCTTTTATATGCAATTAACCTTAGAATTTGACAAGTAATTCAAGGTACTTGGTCTGCTAGATAACATTTAATATTGTATTCCGCAATTTGTAAACTCTTGGTTCTTCATACATCATATTTGCAATCATATCAAGGTAAAATAATTTCTCATTCTGGCTTTTTTATTTTGTATCTTTAGACCAAAGGAGAATGAAAGAATTCGAAATGAACTGGAGAAGGCTGTGCATATCATATGGAACTGTGGATTACCCTCACCACGAGTAAGTAAAATATTACATTTATTGCGTTTGTTACCTGATACTCTATCACTAATATACCTTTTCACATCTTTGTCTATCTTATAAAAGTGTGTTGCACTTGATGCTGTTATTGAGACTGAACTGGTTGCTGCACTTCGAGTGTCAGTCTTCCCTGAGGTTATTTTTACTAAAGCAGGGAAAATCTTATTCCGTGATAAAGGTATTGGTCTACATTAACAACTCTCCCCTTCCATTTTACGATAGTGTTCTTCTTCCGACTATGCTTAACTTAATCTGATGTTCTCCCAGCAACTCGAAGTGCAGACGAGTTTTCAAAAATCATGGCATTCTTTTACTTCGGTGCAGCCAAGCCACCCTGCTTGAATAACATCAAAGATTGCCAAGAAGATATTCCTTCTTTTAATATTGATAATCCAGTATCTTGAAAAGTCAAGAGACCAAAGTTTATGTGTCAAGCCATATCATAGCTAAAAGGAAGGACAAGGGAATTTATAGCTCCATTAACTACATCTAATGTGATGACATATCTTGCATAATAGTGCAAGAAATTCTCTAGTGGGCTATTTGATATGTACCCATGGAAGTCACTGGAAATTAGCGTAGGACTCGGCTAGCTGGTACAGAAGAATTACAACCTCTAAGATGAAATTTTCTGTCCAGGGGTGCTAATGAAAGTCAAAACTGGACCAGAGGAATCCTTGAGCACTATGCACCTTTAAAAGTTTCATTGGGCACATATATTATTGATATGAAGATTGAAAGTTTTGTTGTTGTAGACTGTCATTTATGATTCAATGGTATAATACATCAAGAAGGCACATATATTAAGGGATGTGTTGTGCATAGTTCGACTGTGTAAGCAATACCTTTCTTTCATTGCAAGGTCAGTAATCTCAAGCATATAAAATTACACTTTTTAATAGCATCTCTCTCTCTCTCTTAATTCATTTTCTAATGTGAACTTTGAATATGATTGTATGTTATTCGGTGTAATATGGTTGGAGGAAAGGAACTTGAGCCTCAAGTGCATTTTCCTCAGGATTTCCGTTGAGAATAACATAAATGAGATATTCTTCAATGCACTAAGAAAAAGATTTAAGGAACGGCAAATGAGAAAACACATCATTTTGAACAAACCTTCATCATTTTTACCTCCTAGAATTTTGGAAACATTACATGAAAACTATAAGGTAAAATATTTAAGTGCAAAAATGTTATTTAACAAAGTGTTTTGTTTTAAGGAATTAATGAACTTTTTTTTATAAACCATTTGCATTCATGTAAAAAGGTTGTGTTAAAAGTTTCTTTAGGACATTGTTTAAGGAATACAATACAAGGAAATTAACTTTTGAAAATTAATATCCTCACTTCTTAATTATAGTTTATATAGGATAGTGGAGAGATGTGTATACTGTATTATTTACTATTTATTTGCATTAAGAGACAATGATGATATAAAGTAAATGATGAATAATATAATGATAGTGTAAAACATTATTTGTACTTTTAGTGCATACATTTTTCTTATAATATATGTTATTATTTAATTTTGGGTACTACCAATGGTATCCCTTATTTCTTTGGGTAAGGAACTAATTCTTTTTGTATACTACCAACAAATGTCGCTATTATAAATTGAATTCATAATCTTTTGATTATCTTGTGAATCTAATAAGACTTTATATCATTAGACTAATACGTATGTTATTATTTAATTGTTTGAATGAAAGGGGAGCTGATATGGATGACTTATGATTTGGTGTCATCCATAGGATGGTGATATCCTTATTATTTAAAAATACAAGAAATATAAACCGGTCCCACGTATGCATGGGAATGAAGATCACGCACGTGTCTCGACAACAACCAAATCTACTTTCTGCTACTAACACTTAACTCAAACCACAGTACCAAACATGAAACCAGAAAAACACAGTACCAAACATGAAACCACAGAAACACAATTCACAATTAAATTACAATAAAAATAGAAAGAGAAAAAAGAATAAAATATGGAGACTTGAACACTGAAACTGAAATGGTAGTTCAAATTTCTCGCTTTCTCTTCATTCCTCTCACTCTCACTTTCCTCCTTCCCTTTCCGCCTCTTCCTTCCGCCGCCGCGTCACTCTCTCTTCACCACCGTCGCTTCGCTTCAAATTTCTCCATGAGTTCAACTCTTTTGCACTCTCCGGTGGCAAAGAAGGTGAAGCACGTTATGGAGCAATTCGGGGACGTGAGAATCGATAACTACTATTGGCTCCGTGATGATTCACGCACCAATCCTGAAGTATTATCTTATCTCCGCCAAGAGAATCACTACACCAATTCCATCATGTCAGGTCAATATGCCACATTTTCCCTACAATTGTTTATGTGATTTTATGTAACCGTTTTGTTTTGCAACATGGGAACTATTTAACATTAATGTGGTCAAGGATGAGTGAAATAATTTGAATTTTTAGTTCTATATTCTATGTAGATTATAAGCACATTTTTCAAGAAACACCCTTGAGCTAAGAGGACGGGATCACGTGTCCTTATTCATGTCTCATTCGGTGTACCGAACCAATGATAAAGTTTCATTCATTTAATTTTTTTTAATAAAAACAGAAATTAATATTTTTAATATTATTTCGTGAAGTTTAATTGTTTCCGGGACACAAGGACAAGAAAATTATGGGACATGTGATCCTTGTCCGAGTTAAGAATGCAAATATGTTGTCTAGGTCACATTTGTGTCTCAAACCAATTAAAATTTACCACTCAATTAAACAAAAAAATCATAAAAACAAAATTATATTACTTGAACAGAAAGAAACAGGGAAAACATAGTTTTTGGGATCGAAGATCTTTGTTCTTGAGTTACATGATAACATTACACACATTTTTACTTATCTAGGAACTAAGAACTTTGAAGATAAGCTTTTTGAGGAGATAAGAGGAAGGATTAAAGAGGATGATGTCTCTGCACCTTTACGCAAAGGGCATTATTACTATTATGTGAAAAGTTTGGAAGGGAAGGAGTATGTTCAACATTGTAGGCGCCTTATACCTCATAACCAAAGGGTTCCTTCTGTGTATGATATCATGCCCATAGGTCCTGAAGCTCCTCATGAGCATGTTATTTTGGATGAAAATATCAATGCACAAAATTACCAATACTACCGTATTGGTGCTTTTCAGGTTAGATCATATCCTTATAGCATTTTGTTTCCTATTTCTTCAACAACAACAAAATCCCAACTTTGGAAAATACTTTTTTTTTTGTTTCTGACTTTTTTGATCAGGTTAGTCCAAATAACAAGTTAGTAGCATATGCAGAAGACACCAAAGGAAATGAAATATACATTGTTCATGTAATTGATGCTGAGACTAAAACTCTTATCGGTGAGCCTCTTGTTGGAGTAACATCATACCTTGAATGGGTTGGTGATGATGCTCTGATTTATATAACGATGGATGAGATTCTAAGGCCTGACAAGGTGGAGCAATTCTCCTTTGGGCTCAGTAATTAATTTGTTTGGTTCTGATTGATACTTTTTTGGTAGCTCAATAATTTTCATTATTTGATCAATAAACATATCTGATTATGGCAGTTTCACCGCGTAAAGAAATGAAAATGTTTACTCAATTTATAATAATAAAGTCTATGCCTATGCTAAAAGTGTATGTGGCTGCATTGGGAAAACTGACTTTACCAGTCTGGGTATTTTATGTATTAGCGTGTCTGTATAAGCTTTGGATTGTTCATTGATATTGTGGCTCATAGCAATAAAGCATATCTTAATTTACTTGTTATGATAACTCTTAAGTGATACAGGTATGGCTGCATGTGTTGGGAACAGAGCAATCAAAGGATACTTGTCTTTACGTGGAAAAGGATGATATGTTTTCTCTCGACCTTTATGCTTCTGAGAGCAAACAATATTTGTTTGTTGCATCCGAAAGTAAAAATACGAGGTTCAACTTTTATCTGGATGTTTTGAAACCTGGAGAGGGTCTTAAAATTTTGACACCACGAGTGGATGGTATTGACACAACTGTCAGCCATCGTGGAGATCATTTCTTTATTACGAGGAGAAGTGATCAATTTTTCAATTCAGAAGTAGTAGCTTGTCCTGTCGATAACACCTCCTCAACTACAGTTCTTCTTCCCCACAGGGAAAGGTAATAATTCTTGTATCATTGTTAGTTGTTTCTTTTATTTTGGTCATAATGGCGAGTACATTATAATCATTTTATATTTGTGAATGTGTGGTTACTGTAATAGTGTGTTCAAGGATGTAGACCATTGGTGAAATGCTTTTTGAAAATATTGTCATTTATGATTTATCTCCAACCCTTTTGACATTATGAATAGCTCATATGCTAGATGCATTTTCCATCTGAACCACGTATTAGTTTAAGCCTGCATTGTAATAGAAGGCATAGTTTCTAAGGTTGCTTTAATCATTTTCTACATATACTGACATGCATCACTCTCACTCCACTTTGTTCTCTTAACTACTATTTGAGATAGAAGTGTTATACAGGGCCTTCACCTCTTTTAGGTAGAACCTATAATTTATATAACAAAATGAAACAGTACAAAAATATCATTCAAACTCCAATCTTAAGGATGATTTGCCACCTTCGAGAAAGGGTTCAAAACTCCTTTAGATCAAGCAGAGATGAATTGTAAGAGTACAATGATAATACAAGCCTAATCCTAACCAGTATGAATTCTCACTGTTGCTTAATTTCTTTTGTATGCACCAGTTAATCCTCACTTTCATCACTGCTACAAGATCCTCAAAAGCTCTTAAAACTGATCTCTGAGCATTCCTAAAAAGCCTATAATTCCGTTCAACCCAAATTGTGTATATTACCCCTGTAATACAAGCATAGAGAATTTGCTTCTTTTATCTCCTATGCCTGAAAGCTTCACTAGCAAATGTTCTCTATTTTTACTGTTCATTGGAATATTCCTGCATCCTATCCAAGTCATGAGCTTTGACAGTAACTCTATAGCCCCTTTACAAGAGAAAAACCAATGCTCATGTGTCTCATTTTCTTCCATTCAGAGAATACAAGTTGTATTGATGTTCTGAATATTAAATCAATGCAACCTGTCTTTATTGAGAAGTCTCTTCTTGAGTGCTAACCAACTTAAAAGTGCTTGTTTGGGTAAATTTAACCTCCCCAAACAATATTTGTCCAAGGAGCCTTGAACATGGTTTGTAGAATATAGCATACTTACATGGAGCCTTGAACATGGTCTGTTGCTCTAAAGTCATCGGTTTGCCGAATTTATAGCATATTGGCAATTCGGAGCAACAGACCAAATGAAGTTTGTAGAATATGTAAGTTGTTTTTTGACATGGTATCAGAGCCTAATGACCAAGTAGTCTAGTGTTTGTAGAACCCTATGTTGCATTTTGTAACTTTGAAGTCTACATTGAACTACTTGTTGCATTGTCTTCATACAATGGTACTTATCATCCCTCAACATCCCAATTTACTCTGAAAATTGTTAACATGAATAAAATTGAAAACAATATAAATTCTGCCTGTGTTTCTCTTTCATAAAAACTTACATTGAATTTTATTTAGTGTAAAAATCCAGGAGATACAACTTTTTAGTGATCATCTTGTTGCATACGAGAGAGAAAATGGCCTTCAAAAGATAACAATTTATCACCTTCCACCTATTGGTGAATCACTAAGGAGCCTTGAAGATGGTCAGGCGGTTAATTTCATTGATCCAGTATATTCAGTGTACTTATCAGAATCAGAGTTCGCTTCAAGTATTTTACGATTTTCATATAGCTCATTAAAGACTCCATCCTCTGTATATGATTATGACATGAAGGCAGGCATTTCGGTTTTGAAGAAGATTGACTCGGTAAGCCATATTTGCAATTGAAGTCCTAAGCTGTACAATTTTGCATCTTATTATACATTAGCGTATTGTGTAAGTGTCTTGCTTCTATCAAGGCTTACAATTCTAGTTTGTTAAAGTGATTCATTATGATATGACATAAGTTTGGCCTTTTGTTATATTGTGCATGACCCGTCTTCTAATCTATTTTATATTGTCTGGATTGATAAATTTGTAATTTATTTTGACTAGCACCTATAATTCCAAGAATGATGCTTTTATTTCATGTGTCGTTATTCTCTTATGATTTTGTCTTTAAAAATTTACTGATAATTTGATGGATCCTGAAAGATGTTTGGTTTTTTAGTTCCTGTAATTACTTGCAGACAACACATGGAATACTAAAATTTGAACTTCTGTAATAAATTTTGAATTATGGAGTATGGAATAGAACTCTACGAGAAAGTTGTAATAAGGGATGGCTAACTGATATTTTAAGCAGGGCTTTGGTGTAATATTATTGGTCTTGGGTATGTGTAAGCTAGTTCCCACTTAACAAATAGAATGGGTTATATGGTAAATAGAGTGATATGGTAAGTAGGGTGAACATGTATTAGAAAGCAAGGGTTCAAAATGTGTTAGCTAGTAGGTGTCGACCAGAAAGTTAAGGTGACAGTCCCTCGTTAATAATTTTTTTTTTCTTGTCTTGTTTGATCATGCTTTATGTGTATTGATTGTCTCCATCTTTCTTAGGTTTTGGGAGGTTTTGATGCAACACGTTATGTCACTGAAAGAAAATGGGCACCTGCTTTGGATGGAACTTTGATTCCCATATCAATTGTTTACCGAAAAGATATTGTGAAACTTGATGGATCAGATCCATTACTACTTTATGGCTATGGGTCTTATGAGGTGAAAGTTTATATGACTTGAAATCACATATAAAATTGGCAATTTTAAAATCTATCGTTGATGTTGTATTAACTGGTGCATAAAGTTGCTTCTCTTTGTGTGTTCTGTTTTTATCTAGATGATATCAAACAATCTTTGATGCTTTTTATTTGAAATCAGATTGGATATATTGTACTTGTAAATGTAATTGCACTTTATGTCCTTTTATCTGCCACTAAACACTCAAATTTGTGTCTTACAAAACTAAGGTATAGTTTTCTATTATGTGCAAGATACTTTATATATGTTTGTTCCTTTGATTACAAAGGTTACAGTTTTGGAGTCCAAGTATCACACTCCAACTCATGAACCGGGATGTTATACCCTGAACTCCTCTCATTCTGTTTTCTGAATGAATATATTGTTTAGTGATCTCAAATTGTCAACAGGTATGCGTTGATCCCAGTTTCAAGTCATCAAGGCTTTCATTACTAGATCGAGGTTTTATATATGCAATAGCTCATATACGTGGAGGCGGTGAAATGGGGAGGCAGTGGTATGAGAATGGGAAGCTTTTGAAGAAAAAGAATACTTTCACTGATTTCATTGCTTCTGCTGAATATTTGATTGAAAACAAATTTTGTTCCAAGGAAAAACTGTGCATCGAAGGAAGAAGTGCCGGTGGTTTGCTAATTGGATCGGTTCTCAATACGAGACCAGATTTATTCAAGGCTGCTGTTGCTGGAGTGCCTTTTGTGGATGTTGTGACAACAATGCTTGATCCAACTATTCCTCTCACTACTTCGGAATGGGAGGTAATATTCGTCCTCTTCTATTTGTCCACCATTCCACGGTTCTTGTTGTTATTGGTAAATGAGATTATGTCATCATGTTTTGCAGGAATGGGGTGATCCAAGGAAGGAAGAGTTCTACTTCTACATGAAGTCTTATTCCCCTGTTGATAATGTGAGAACCTTATGGTTGTGTTTTATGGCTATTGGCTAGTAACTTTATAAGCTATTATTTTTGTCAAAACTTCATTTTTATTCTATCCTATATGAAATGATTCTAGGAATCACTAAGAAATCTTTATTTATGTTTCTTTAATCCTCATCTTGTATCATGCAGGTAAAGGCACAAAGTTACCCTCACATTCTTGTTACTGCTGGATTAAATGGTAAACCTTCGAGTCTTTTTGCGAAACCATTCTCGATAATGTATGTAAAGCCACACTTTTTTGTATGGTGATGATTAGTGATAATTTGGCTGCAAATTTATACTTAGATTTCACATGTGACTTGTGCATCTTATTATCTCTGCTTGTGCATGTTGTAGACCCCCGGGTTTTGTATTCTGAACCTGCAAAGTTTGTGGCAAAACTGAGGGATATGAAAACTGATGATAACATACTGCTGTTTAAATGCGAGCTTGGTGCTGGACATTTTTCAAAGTCGGGAAGGTAAACTTTAACTTAATGCTGTTTGTTTCTAAACTTACAGTTATTGTGGGCTAAGACTACATACATCTACTATTCTCATATCCCATTAATTAGAAGCTTCGTACACCGACTCACCCTTCTTATAACTTTTTTGCTCTCTGACTCTTTGTTCTGGTTGGGGGATGAAAGTACACTCTATGAATTGTGGAATGTAATTTAGTGAGTAAAGTAATTTAATCAATTTAATTTGAGTGGCTTGAATTTCTATAATGAGCTTATTTTTCACTACTCTAATGAGATTATAAAGAAGATAGACATAAAGAACATGAAAGCACTTGTTATATGTCATATGAGCCAATAACTCCAAAGTTGTTTCCTAGAGTTTTTAGTGTAAATAGTGAGCTCTAATTTTGTTTTTTTTGCTTTATATGGATATAGGTTTGAGAAGCTTCAGGAAGATGCCTTCACTTATATATTCATATTCAAGGCTCTAAACATGACTAGTTTGCTTGAATCTTGAGATGCATGAAGAACATATTAAGAGATTTATCACCTTACATTGCATGGGTTAAGTTAGCAATTACAATAATCATTTTTCTTCAATGGAACAACTTGTATGGACCCCTCAATGAGAAGCACCATTTTAGAGTCTAATGTTAACTTTTGAAGAGATTTGGGACCATTGTCCTAAAAGTCTTATATCTATGAGAACTCTGCAAAATCCGAATTTAAGTTTTCAACAATCATACCCACATGGAGCATGGTCATTGATACAGCCATCAGTGCAACCTAATCTCATTCACCCATCAATTTTCAATCATTCATGTTCAACCCATAACCCAAGCAAAAAGATAAACAAAACTGATATAACAACTTAAATAATTTAATTAATTTTCATATATTTTAATTATTAAGTTATGCTACGGTTTATACTAATAGTATAGCATTCTTTGACTAACAAGAATATCCCTTACCTTTTTGGACTGCCCCTTTCCGGAATTAAACTCTTAATCTTTTGGTAATCCTAAGATTTAGCAGGGCCTTACACCACTGGATCAACATCCTTATATTTTATCATAACTTTGACTCTTCAATCAAATTGTTATCTTTGCCATTTTATCATGAAAAGAAAGTCACACTTCTCATTCCAGTGAAACTACATTGAGGCCACAATGCCTTTAGGCCCCTCTAATGACCCAAGTGGATAAATAAGTCGCAAATTATGGCTAGTACTAGTATTTTCACTTTCAAACCTGAACTATTTGATGAAAAACACTTCAGCCTGCATTTTCTTGACCCAACTTAACAGCAATGTTACACCACATTTGATTTATATTTAATAATATTCATCATACCCCATGATTGAAATGAGTGTATGGATTTATAAATTTGTGATTAGAAAGTCAATGAGACAATTTAATATTGTCATTAAGCCTTCACTAGATGCAATATATTATGGATTTTAGTTTTCAATTTCAAATAACTGCCCCACGCCACACCAACTACCACTTACACATTAGGAACCTTTTCTTCTGTCACAAGTTGCATTCTTATTGGATTAGTCAAGTCTCACTCACAATTATATTAAACCTTAGTTTTTATTTTATGCTAAAAGGGTTAACCTATAGTATTAAAAAGAAGTAAAAGTTTGCAATGACCATAAATGGTTTGGAAAAAGTGTTTGTTAGCTTCCTACTTCACATGCAATTTCAAAGCTTTGAGCCTTTAAAATGAGTAATGACTAATGTATAAAGATATTTGTAAAAATTTCTATTATTTGAAATGATATTCAAATCACATTTTACTCATATTTGTATACAATATAGTTTTTCTTACATGTAACATATGGTAGTATCTCAATCATGGGTGTCAAAAAGTATTATTTAAAAACTATTTATGCTTAATACAAAGTAGTCAACACATGACACATTCCGGATTAGAAGGCCAAAGTGGAAGCATTAACCACAAGTGCATAGCACCATTTTATAGCTGTAAAGGAAGCAAGCTAAGCATACTTACTAATATATCTATACATTTTCAGCTTAAAGATTTATAAACAGATACTACATTATTCACTATTTATTTATATTACTTTTTATTTGTTGAAAAAGATAATAAAGATTAAATATAAAGAGTGGATGATACAGTAACAATATATAAAATATATTATATAGTCAGTATATAAAACTCAAACATAATCAAAGTCAATATTCATACTGCTTTTATAAAATTTAATGTTGATATGTTCTGTATGATATATATTGAAAAGGAACACACCAAACCATATGGATAATTCCTTTCGGTGTCACATCTTCAATGGTTTCAAGAATCACTGCTGCTTATAGTTGTCATATACACACACCTAGAACAGGAAACTCCCTTTACTCCTGCAAATCATGCACCAAAACCGCAGTAGCAAGTTTTACACTGAATTTAATATTGATGCTATTATACAATAGCTACTTAACTTTATCACATATAGCACTCCAAGTTTATACTAAAAGTAATGTGTTGGTTTAGTTCTGTCCTCTTTTAACCAAATAGTAGATTAGTTAGGTAACTTTCTTAGCTAGATTAGGAGGATGAGAATTGAAATTCATATTCCCATTGGTTACTATACATTGCAAACATACACTAAGCATAAATTAAAACATTTTGCATCACTAAATAAGTTCTTAAAAAATTTAAATGCTTCATTAGTTTTTCTAGGAATTTAATTGATGACCCTCAAGGACTAATGTAACACAAAGACCCAGTAGCATAGAAAACTCAACATGGTACTTAAATTATGATTCTCCCGCCTATTAGACTAGTCTTTTAGGTTGAACTTTTTATATGTACTTACGTACTAACAGTTGATGTTTTCAATGAGAGTTGTTACATAAAAATAGGCGAGTGAAACCGTCAAAAGAGAAAGAGTCATCATCAGACCAGTATTGATAAAGTGAAAATTGTCGTGAACGTCAATCCTTAAAGGGGACAAAAATATTAATAATCTCACATTAATAGCATATCAAACTAAATATAATATTTAAATCATGAGACTCTTTTACTTGACTAATATTTTGGGTGATACTCTCCTCCAATGATTAACTCATAATACTAACAACTTATGAGAGTAACAAAGTTCTTTTAAATTAAGATCCGTTTGGTAATACATGTATATGTGGTAGTGATGGCTAACTCTAGAACTCCAACTTGAGGGTAAGTGACGTTAAGTTCAGCTTCACGTGGTGACAATTAAAACTTACTGTTGGCTCATGATCCATGTAATAAAATAAAGTGTTTGTTAGCCAGACAAGAAAAAAAATGATAAAGTCCTTAGACTATGAAACTTGTGGAGAAACATAATAGGGTGGGCGAGCCTCAATTTCATAAATGTTAACATTGGACACAATTTCAATCTAGTGCGCTCCATGTTCAAATACTCCAATGAACCTCGTGATTCATCAAATGATCACAAATTTCAATGTGAACTTTAAGTTCATCTAAAGCTTCATATAATTTTTTTTCCTTTCAATAAGTAACTATAAATAATACAATGCTCAATCCCCAACCAAACTATATTTTTGAGTCACACTCCTTCATTTTTTTCATCATTATACCTTCTTGTCTAAGTGAAATAATAGAATCACTAAATCAATGTCGGAGTGGTACTTTTTCTACCTTTTTTCTTAGTAAATTATATACTTCACCTTTTTTCCAAATTTCTTTTCCCTTAGGTTGAGTTCTCTTCTCATATCCCAACTTCACCTCAAAATCTTGTTTTGATCAAGACCCACCTTCCAAAATGCAATTTTGGATATGGGTTTTCAACCTTTTTCTAATATTTTCATTCCTCAGTGAGTTCTCAGAAAGTGTTGCAAAAGCTCCAATGTGTTCAGAAGAAGATAGAGCTTCTCTTCTCGGCTTTAAAGCAAGCATTGTAGAGGACACAACAGAGACACTATTTTCATGGATAGGCAGAAATTGCTGTGATGAAAGCTGGGAAGGAGTTCAATGCAATCCATCCACAGGGAGAGTAATTGTGTTGCAGATACAAAGGCCTGAAAGAGATAGTGGCAGTTATATGAAGGGTACTTTGTCTCCCTCATTGGGTAATTTGCATTTCTTGGAGGTAATGGTTATAAGTGGGATGAAGCATATTACAGGAGCAATTCCTGCTAGCTTCTCAAATTTGACCCACCTAACTCAGCTAGTTCTGGAGGCCAATTCCCTTGGAGGGTACATTCCTCCAAGTTTAGGTCGCTTGTCCTTGCTCCAAACCCTTTCCCTGAATGGGAATCGTCTGAAAGGGCAGGTCCCTCAAACACTAGGGAACCTGAGAAACCTTGTCCAAATAAACTTAGCAAGAAATCTTCTGTCAGGTACTATCCCCCTCAGTTTCAGAACCCTTCAGAATTTGCAAAATCTTGATCTCAGCTACAATTTATTATGTGGGTCTATCCCAGATTTTGTAGGTGAGTTCAAAAAATTGACTTATATAGACCTATCTTATAATCTGCTAACAGGAACAATTCCTATTTCCTTGTTCAGCCTTGTCAATCTTCAAGACTTGTCCTTGAGCAATAACAAGCTCACTGGGAACATCCCAGATCAGATGGGAAATCTGAAATATCTGGCAAGTCTTCAACTCAGTGCTAATCACCTCACAGGGCATGTACCACTGTCGATATCAAAATTACAGAACCTTTGGTACCTTAATATATCTAGAAATGGACTCTCAGGTCCCTTACCAAGTATCCCTATTAAGGGCATCCCTTCCCTTTTGTCCATAGACCTGTCTTATAACAATCTCAGTCTAGGAAGTGTTCCTGGTTGGATCAGAAGCAAGCAACTTAGAGAAGTCAATTTAGCTGGGTGTAAATTGAAGGGAAATCTCCCAATTTTCACCAACCCTGAATATTTGACCTCTATAGACCTATCACATAACTACTTGATTGATGGTATTTCAAATTTCTTCACAAATATGTCCAGCTTGCAAACAGTGAAGCTCTCAAACAATCAGTTTAAGTTTGACATTTCTCAAATCAAATTGCCAACAGGGTTGTCTTCCTTAGACCTGCATGCAAACCGTCTAGTCGGTTCATTGTCAGCAATCAGTAATAACAACACAAGCAGCTCATTAGAGGTTATAGATGTATCAAACAATTTTATTTCAGGTCACATTCCAGAATTAGTTGAATTTTTTTTTTTCTTGTCTTGTTTGATCATGCTTTATGTGTATTGATTGTCTCCATCTTTCTTAGGTTTTGGGAGGTTTTGATGCAACACGTTATGTCACTGAAAGAAAATGGGCACCTGCTTTGGATGGAACTTTGATTCCCATATCAATTGTTTACCGAAAAGATATTGTGAAACTTGATGGATCAGATCCATTACTACTTTATGGCTATGGGTCTTATGAGGTGAAAGTTTATATGACTTGAAATCACATATAAAATTGGCAATTTTAAAATCTATCGTTGATGTTGTATTAACTGGTGCATAAAGTTGCTTCTCTTTGTGTGTTCTGTTTTTATCTAGATGATATCAAACAATCTTTGATGCTTTTTATTTGAAATCAGATTGGATATATTGTACTTGTAAATGTAATTGCACTTTATGTCCTTTTATCTGCCACTAAACACTCAAATTTGTGTCTTACAAAACTAAGGTATAGTTTTCTATTATGTGCAAGATACTTTATATATGTTTGTTCCTTTGATTACAAAGGTTACAGTTTTGGAGTCCAAGTATCACACTCCAACTCATGAACCGGGATGTTATACCCTGAACTCCTCTCATTCTGTTTTCTGAATGAATATATTGTTTAGTGATCTCAAATTGTCAACAGGTATGCGTTGATCCCAGTTTCAAGTCATCAAGGCTTTCATTACTAGATCGAGGTTTTATATATGCAATAGCTCATATACGTGGAGGCGGTGAAATGGGGAGGCAGTGGTATGAGAATGGGAAGCTTTTGAAGAAAAAGAATACTTTCACTGATTTCATTGCTTCTGCTGAATATTTGATTGAAAACAAATTTTGTTCCAAGGAAAAACTGTGCATCGAAGGAAGAAGTGCCGGTGGTTTGCTAATTGGATCGGTTCTCAATACGAGACCAGATTTATTCAAGGCTGCTGTTGCTGGAGTGCCTTTTGTGGATGTTGTGACAACAATGCTTGATCCAACTATTCCTCTCACTACTTCGGAATGGGAGGTAATATTCGTCCTCTTCTATTTGTCCACCATTCCACGGTTCTTGTTGTTATTGGTAAATGAGATTATGTCATCATGTTTTGCAGGAATGGGGTGATCCAAGGAAGGAAGAGTTCTACTTCTACATGAAGTCTTATTCCCCTGTTGATAATGTGAGAACCTTATGGTTGTGTTTTATGGCTATTGGCTAGTAACTTTATAAGCTATTATTTTTGTCAAAACTTCATTTTTATTCTATCCTATATGAAATGATTCTAGGAATCACTAAGAAATCTTTATTTATGTTTCTTTAATCCTCATCTTGTATCATGCAGGTAAAGGCACAAAGTTACCCTCACATTCTTGTTACTGCTGGATTAAATGGTAAACCTTCGAGTCTTTTTGCGAAACCATTCTCGATAATGTATGTAAAGCCACACTTTTTTGTATGGTGATGATTAGTGATAATTTGGCTGCAAATTTATACTTAGATTTCACATGTGACTTGTGCATCTTATTATCTCTGCTTGTGCATGTTGTAGACCCCCGGGTTTTGTATTCTGAACCTGCAAAGTTTGTGGCAAAACTGAGGGATATGAAAACTGATGATAACATACTGCTGTTTAAATGCGAGCTTGGTGCTGGACATTTTTCAAAGTCGGGAAGGTAAACTTTAACTTAATGCTGTTTGTTTCTAAACTTACAGTTATTGTGGGCTAAGACTACATACATCTACTATTCTCATATCCCATTAATTAGAAGCTTCGTACACCGACTCACCCTTCTTATAACTTTTTTGCTCTCTGACTCTTTGTTCTGGTTGGGGGATGAAAGTACACTCTATGAATTGTGGAATGTAATTTAGTGAGTAAAGTAATTTAATCAATTTAATTTGAGTGGCTTGAATTTCTATAATGAGCTTATTTTTCACTACTCTAATGAGATTATAAAGAAGATAGACATAAAGAACATGAAAGCACTTGTTATATGTCATATGAGCCAATAACTCCAAAGTTGTTTCCTAGAGTTTTTAGTGTAAATAGTGAGCTCTAATTTTGTTTTTTTTGCTTTATATGGATATAGGTTTGAGAAGCTTCAGGAAGATGCCTTCACTTATATATTCATATTCAAGGCTCTAAACATGACTAGTTTGCTTGAATCTTGAGATGCATGAAGAACATATTAAGAGATTTATCACCTTACATTGCATGGGTTAAGTTAGCAATTACAATAATCATTTTTCTTCAATGGAACAACTTGTATGGACCCCTCAATGAGAAGCACCATTTTAGAGTCTAATGTTAACTTTTGAAGAGATTTGGGACCATTGTCCTAAAAGTCTTATATCTATGAGAACTCTGCAAAATCCGAATTTAAGTTTTCAACAATCATACCCACATGGAGCATGGTCATTGATACAGCCATCAGTGCAACCTAATCTCATTCACCCATCAATTTTCAATCATTCATGTTCAACCCATAACCCAAGCAAAAAGATAAACAAAACTGATATAACAACTTAAATAATTTAATTAATTTTCATATATTTTAATTATTAAGTTATGCTACGGTTTATACTAATAGTATAGCATTCTTTGACTAACAAGAATATCCCTTACCTTTTTGGACTGCCCCTTTCCGGAATTAAACTCTTAATCTTTTGGTAATCCTAAGATTTAGCAGGGCCTTACACCACTGGATCAACATCCTTATATTTTATCATAACTTTGACTCTTCAATCAAATTGTTATCTTTGCCATTTTATCATGAAAAGAAAGTCACACTTCTCATTCCAGTGAAACTACATTGAGGCCACAATGCCTTTAGGCCCCTCTAATGACCCAAGTGGATAAATAAGTCGCAAATTATGGCTAGTACTAGTATTTTCACTTTCAAACCTGAACTATTTGATGAAAAACACTTCAGCCTGCATTTTCTTGACCCAACTTAACAGCAATGTTACACCACATTTGATTTATATTTAATAATATTCATCATACCCCATGATTGAAATGAGTGTATGGATTTATAAATTTGTGATTAGAAAGTCAATGAGACAATTTAATATTGTCATTAAGCCTTCACTAGATGCAATATATTATGGATTTTAGTTTTCAATTTCAAATAACTGCCCCACGCCACACCAACTACCACTTACACATTAGGAACCTTTTCTTCTGTCACAAGTTGCATTCTTATTGGATTAGTCAAGTCTCACTCACAATTATATTAAACCTTAGTTTTTATTTTATGCTAAAAGGGTTAACCTATAGTATTAAAAAGAAGTAAAAGTTTGCAATGACCATAAATGGTTTGGAAAAAGTGTTTGTTAGCTTCCTACTTCACATGCAATTTCAAAGCTTTGAGCCTTTAAAATGAGTAATGACTAATGTATAAAGATATTTGTAAAAATTTCTATTATTTGAAATGATATTCAAATCACATTTTACTCATATTTGTATACAATATAGTTTTTCTTACATGTAACATATGGTAGTATCTCAATCATGGGTGTCAAAAAGTATTATTTAAAAACTATTTATGCTTAATACAAAGTAGTCAACACATGACACATTCCGGATTAGAAGGCCAAAGTGGAAGCATTAACCACAAGTGCATAGCACCATTTTATAGCTGTAAAGGAAGCAAGCTAAGCATACTTACTAATATATCTATACATTTTCAGCTTAAAGATTTATAAACAGATACTACATTATTCACTATTTATTTATATTACTTTTTATTTGTTGAAAAAGATAATAAAGATTAAATATAAAGAGTGGATGATACAGTAACAATATATAAAATATATTATATAGTCAGTATATAAAACTCAAACATAATCAAAGTCAATATTCATACTGCTTTTATAAAATTTAATGTTGATATGTTCTGTATGATATATATTGAAAAGGAACACACCAAACCATATGGATAATTCCTTTCGGTGTCACATCTTCAATGGTTTCAAGAATCACTGCTGCTTATAGTTGTCATATACACACACCTAGAACAGGAAACTCCCTTTACTCCTGCAAATCATGCACCAAAACCGCAGTAGCAAGTTTTACACTGAATTTAATATTGATGCTATTATACAATAGCTACTTAACTTTATCACATATAGCACTCCAAGTTTATACTAAAAGTAATGTGTTGGTTTAGTTCTGTCCTCTTTTAACCAAATAGTAGATTAGTTAGGTAACTTTCTTAGCTAGATTAGGAGGATGAGAATTGAAATTCATATTCCCATTGGTTACTATACATTGCAAACATACACTAAGCATAAATTAAAACATTTTGCATCACTAAATAAGTTCTTAAAAAATTTAAATGCTTCATTAGTTTTTCTAGGAATTTAATTGATGACCCTCAAGGACTAATGTAACACAAAGACCCAGTAGCATAGAAAACTCAACATGGTACTTAAATTATGATTCTCCCGCCTATTAGACTAGTCTTTTAGGTTGAACTTTTTATATGTACTTACGTACTAACAGTTGATGTTTTCAATGAGAGTTGTTACATAAAAATAGGCGAGTGAAACCGTCAAAAGAGAAAGAGTCATCATCAGACCAGTATTGATAAAGTGAAAATTGTCGTGAACGTCAATCCTTAAAGGGGACAAAAATATTAATAATCTCACATTAATAGCATATCAAACTAAATATAATATTTAAATCATGAGACTCTTTTACTTGACTAATATTTTGGGTGATACTCTCCTCCAATGATTAACTCATAATACTAACAACTTATGAGAGTAACAAAGTTCTTTTAAATTAAGATCCGTTTGGTAATACATGTATATGTGGTAGTGATGGCTAACTCTAGAACTCCAACTTGAGGGTAAGTGACGTTAAGTTCAGCTTCACGTGGTGACAATTAAAACTTACTGTTGGCTCATGATCCATGTAATAAAATAAAGTGTTTGTTAGCCAGACAAGAAAAAAAATGATAAAGTCCTTAGACTATGAAACTTGTGGAGAAACATAATAGGGTGGGCGAGCCTCAATTTCATAAATGTTAACATTGGACACAATTTCAATCTAGTGCGCTCCATGTTCAAATACTCCAATGAACCTCGTGATTCATCAAATGATCACAAATTTCAATGTGAACTTTAAGTTCATCTAAAGCTTCATATAATTTTTTTTCCTTTCAATAAGTAACTATAAATAATACAATGCTCAATCCCCAACCAAACTATATTTTTGAGTCACACTCCTTCATTTTTTTCATCATTATACCTTCTTGTCTAAGTGAAATAATAGAATCACTAAATCAATGTCGGAGTGGTACTTTTTCTACCTTTTTTCTTAGTAAATTATATACTTCACCTTTTTTCCAAATTTCTTTTCCCTTAGGTTGAGTTCTCTTCTCATATCCCAACTTCACCTCAAAATCTTGTTTTGATCAAGACCCACCTTCCAAAATGCAATTTTGGATATGGGTTTTCAACCTTTTTCTAATATTTTCATTCCTCAGTGAGTTCTCAGAAAGTGTTGCAAAAGCTCCAATGTGTTCAGAAGAAGATAGAGCTTCTCTTCTCGGCTTTAAAGCAAGCATTGTAGAGGACACAACAGAGACACTATTTTCATGGATAGGCAGAAATTGCTGTGATGAAAGCTGGGAAGGAGTTCAATGCAATCCATCCACAGGGAGAGTAATTGTGTTGCAGATACAAAGGCCTGAAAGAGATAGTGGCAGTTATATGAAGGGTACTTTGTCTCCCTCATTGGGTAATTTGCATTTCTTGGAGGTAATGGTTATAAGTGGGATGAAGCATATTACAGGAGCAATTCCTGCTAGCTTCTCAAATTTGACCCACCTAACTCAGCTAGTTCTGGAGGCCAATTCCCTTGGAGGGTACATTCCTCCAAGTTTAGGTCGCTTGTCCTTGCTCCAAACCCTTTCCCTGAATGGGAATCGTCTGAAAGGGCAGGTCCCTCAAACACTAGGGAACCTGAGAAACCTTGTCCAAATAAACTTAGCAAGAAATCTTCTGTCAGGTACTATCCCCCTCAGTTTCAGAACCCTTCAGAATTTGCAAAATCTTGATCTCAGCTACAATTTATTATGTGGGTCTATCCCAGATTTTGTAGGTGAGTTCAAAAAATTGACTTATATAGACCTATCTTATAATCTGCTAACAGGAACAATTCCTATTTCCTTGTTCAGCCTTGTCAATCTTCAAGACTTGTCCTTGAGCAATAACAAGCTCACTGGGAACATCCCAGATCAGATGGGAAATCTGAAATATCTGGCAAGTCTTCAACTCAGTGCTAATCACCTCACAGGGCATGTACCACTGTCGATATCAAAATTACAGAACCTTTGGTACCTTAATATATCTAGAAATGGACTCTCAGGTCCCTTACCAAGTATCCCTATTAAGGGCATCCCTTCCCTTTTGTCCATAGACCTGTCTTATAACAATCTCAGTCTAGGAAGTGTTCCTGGTTGGATCAGAAGCAAGCAACTTAGAGAAGTCAATTTAGCTGGGTGTAAATTGAAGGGAAATCTCCCAATTTTCACCAACCCTGAATATTTGACCTCTATAGACCTATCACATAACTACTTGATTGATGGTATTTCAAATTTCTTCACAAATATGTCCAGCTTGCAAACAGTGAAGCTCTCAAACAATCAGTTTAAGTTTGACATTTCTCAAATCAAATTGCCAACAGGGTTGTCTTCCTTAGACCTGCATGCAAACCGTCTAGTCGGTTCATTGTCAGCAATCAGTAATAACAACACAAGCAGCTCATTAGAGGTTATAGATGTATCAAACAATTTTATTTCAGGTCACATTCCAGAATTAGTTGAAGGCTCAAGCTTGAAAGTGCTAAACTTGGGGAACAACAAGATATCAGGTCCAATACCAGTTTCAATCTCAAATTTGAATGACCTTGAGAGATTGGACATTTCAAGGAATCACATATTAGGAACCATCCCTCTGAGTTTAAGTCAGTTGCTGAAACTGCAATATCTTGATGTATCCATAAATGCACTAACAGGACAAATTCCAGGTAGCTTGTCTCAGCTTACTAATCTGAGGCATGCAAGCTTCAGGGCAAACAAGCTATGTGGAGCAATACCACAATGTAGACCCTTCAATATCTTTCCAGCAGTTGCTTATGCCCACAATTCATGCTTGTGTGGCAAACCATTACAACCATGCAAGTGATAAGAATGAAGGAGTATAGGTCAGTCAGATGCTGGCTCAATTCTCCTACAAGATATGCTCATGGCTTGTGACAAAAGATGAGTTAATGCTGAAGTTCAAATGGTGAACCTCTCATAGGCTCCACTAAATAAAAATTCAAAGATAGGCTCCACTAAATATATATTCAAAGATAGGCTCTACTATATTTGAATATTTATTTTTAAGGTTTACAAGAATGCTAAAGTTCAATTTTACAATTCAATACTTTTATCAATAAAACAACATGTTCATGTTGCAACATTATTTACATTCGAGTAATATACACTAAAAAATTAACCAAACTCTAGCACACATGTTTAAGTGAATGTAACATTGTCAATTACATTGTAAATCCAGAAAAGCACAAAACAAACAATTAAAGTAACTTTTATGATACTGAATGAGCTACTCTAAATCAATTACATGCTGCTAGAACCATGCACGAAGTTATTAGTAGTTTCAAACATATTCCAGTGAGATTACACAATTAAAAACAAATAACAGAACACTTCTCTTGTAGAATATAAAATAAATATGGACAAACTACCATTGAAGAATATTTCAAGACAGCACAAAAACAACATTGCATTGTGATTTTAAGAGCAACTAGAATAATAAAATTTAAACATAAAACTCAAACTAAACATGCCCCACAATTTACAACCCTAGACTAAGCAGTTAAGTAGCCATTTCAAAGCAACTAGGTTTGACGGGCACCAATATGCAGTTTATACTCCTCATCAGTTAACTTTTCCACTTCTGGAGCTTCCTCATCAGATTTGTTGGGTCCCTCTTGTTCCTGAAGATACATCATCAGAAGACAAAAATAAACGATCAAACAAAATAAAACAAACTTCAGAGAGAAAAACATACATCTTCCTCATGTTTGGAAGAATTATAGGTTTCCATAGCCTTCTCATACTAAGCCTTGAATTAAGCAAATTTATTAAATAAGGATTCTTTTCCTGAATCATCGCTGCCATATAAAGACATTCAATCAAATTTCAGTGATTTAACATTCTTTTATAAAAAATGATCAGGCATAATCTTGTGTTACTTACCTCATCAGTTATAACCCTCCACTTCTCACCACCCTCTTTACCAACTACATTTTAATTTTTTTACCAACAAAAACTTAATCATGTGAGTCCTAACATTGATTTACTTGATAAAACCAAAAGCATATTTTTATTTAATATCTTCTTTTACCCTTTTGACATCCTTAGGATCACGATTTGTTTCTTTAAAAGATTTTCTGAAGTCATCCCAGCAACATATTGTTAAGGCATTAAAAACTTGTGCACAAACACATCATTAGCAGTACACTAGTAGATATGCAAAAGGCTTACAAAAGGAAAAAAAAAAGCTGTGGCATGACGCTTGGGTATGTTACGATCGTTAACCTTCTTTCCCTTCCCATTTAGCCCTTTTAGCATTTGGATCTTTAGTTTTGGGCCTTTTCCTAGAAAATATAAAGAAAATAACAAAATGAGAAATTAATAGGACTAATATTAAACTTTCAAAATACTTTCAAGAGAGAAGAATAGGTGAAAGATTAACTACCTCTCTGGCTTCTTGACTTCAGCAGCCTCCACAACTTGACAGTCTATCTAAAACTGCAAAAAAATCCAGATTCATTTTACAATAACTCCAACAGTACAATAGTTGAACAAAATTGAAAACTTAAATAATTTTTACAAAAATAGATGTACCGAGATTCATTTTAATCTTAGCTTCCAAGCTGCAACTGTGCATGCTGATGAGTGCTACTGGAACATCCTTGTTGCACTCTTCACTGCCAAGCAACAACCAAAATAACAAATCCTTAAGATCAAACATCTCTTACCCCAAAAACATGAATTAAAATAACTCTAGTTAATTTGAAACTGTTGGATTCAATCAGTGGAAATAAACAAGCCATTGAGTGAAAGCACTGCCGTGTTTGCCACGAACAAGAATGGAAGCAGCATGAGAATCAATGGCATCCACTCTCGTCCTTCCCTGTGATGAGTTTGTTATTGCCAATTTGCCATTGCTTTCTTTTGAGAGATTCAGAGTGTTTTATATGAAAGAAGGAAAACACCAATTGGCATTTTAGTTTTAGCGCAAACACCTCGCGTTTTGCGTTTCAACACAATACAATACATAGATCAATGACCAGTCTCTCTCATCAACCCTTCCTCCCTTGTGCCTAATCAAGGTTCTATTTTACTTCCACTAACTTTTAAGTTTACATTTATTTCTTAATTTAAAAAACATCTGCAAACTGGATAGCAATCGTTAGCACAGGAAAATGCATACTAATGTAACAATCGTTAGCACAGGAAAATGGTAAAAGCACCTGTAAATTGAAGAAAACTAACCAAAAAATTGCTTACCTATGAATATTTACGGTGTCTGGTTTTGTCCATGAGAATCAACCAAAAGCAGCACATTGCGGAGGACAAAACTCATTTTCTTCTGTCCTCTAAACTCCAAGGGGGTGAGGATCAATAACAGAGGGATCACTTCTTAACCACCTTTTGAGATCTAGATTGAATACAAAATTCCTTATAGGAATCCATTTTTTCTTGCCAATTAGACATCTGTTTCTTCAATAGATTGTATGTCTTTAAACCTTGAGGTGTAAATTTCTTCACAGGAGCATTAAACCTCAACTCAACTGGGCAAAGATCATCAAACATCTCTTCTCCAACAGATTCAGTTTGATCACTGAACTTTTCAGCAACGTGAAAAATAAATGTATCATAAACTTTATCAGTATAAACAGACTTTTCCTCAAAAAGGTCAGTAGTAGAACAATTGAATGCAACTGGACGGTAAGACGGAAAAGCTTTTACTTTCGAAGAACCAACCCAAGCTTCCTCTCCATCCTCAGCAAGGGAGACTGCATGATCATCAAGTTGCATAGAGTCATGAGCTGAAACAGCAATCTCATCAGCCACCTGCATAACTTCTTTGTATTTAAGGCTTAGCTCTGCTTCTATTGAAAATTCACCCTTTTCTGAATCTGAGCATTCATTGCGGAATTCATTAACCGCAAGTAGAACGGGTAAAGGAATGACTGGACCCACAATGTCATTATTGTTGTGCCGTGAGGGTTTCCTTAAAAAGAACGGAGGCAATTGAGGAAGATCTGGAACAGCCAAAAATTCCAAAGCTACCTTATGTTGGTCAACAACAACTTCACGGCATTCAGAATATTTCAGAAACGCCAACTGTAGCAGCTCCATAGGCAAGTCAGCCCACAATCTTCTTAAAGCAATTTCATGGAAGCTTTCCGGTAACTTCACTTCTTTGAAAACAGCAGAACTTGCAGGACATGATCTTGATCGACCAAGTCCACATGCATTTAATTTTTCAGACAAGAACTCATGCATTTCTGTAGCAACAGGTTCCTTATCCTGCACATCCACACTGGTATTTTTTAGTTTTTTAGTAAGGAATTGCATAAGATCACCACTTGCATATGAGTGAAGATAATCAAATTTTAGGTAATGAAACCTTCTTGGAAATTTATATTGCTCAGTACTCATGGGATACAGTGCATATCTGTCCAAAGATAATTCTTCTTCATGGCAATTGTCTAAGTATCTAACTGGAGTCCAAGAGGAATGATATCTCTGCAACTCCAGCTTTCCTGATGACATTAGCCTTATCAGTGTAAACCCACCATGTTCATCTGCTTCACAAAGCAAGGAAGCAAAATTGCTGCTTAAAATGCCGAAGCCTAAGACCATCTCTTTCTTTAGCTGCCAATCAACCCATTCAGGAAGAACATCCTTTGACAATTCTTCCCTCAAAAGACAACTTCCACAAGAACACTCGTGACTTGATAAATTGATCTCAGATGGAAGTTCCCAAGCATAGAAGGATGTTTCAATCTTTGAAAGCATCGAAGCACTAGATCCGTTTTGAACTGGCAATGTAGATCCATAGCAGAAGAGATTGAACTCACAATTCCAAAATGATCCCAATATAATGCAAAACCCGGTATCAGAAGCGAACTTAAAACTATCTTCCTTTGAGTGAGACCTTAACATAGACAAGCTTAATGCAGTCATATAGTACGGTCCATCAATACCATGCACCCATTGTAATACAGGAACCAAGGGTTTCCTCACATCAAGTAGAACTAAAAGACTGGTAGAAGCCACAGCAAAGTAGAAATCATCAGGACCAGCCCTTGACAAGGCAAGAAACTGCTCGTTTCTCTCCGGAGCATACATACGAAACATCTCAATCCTCATCAGACAACTCACACTACATTCATCAAGTCTCAAATCAACTAAAAAAACCGCATCAGAACGCACAACAATCAAAACCCTTGGATGCCAACTAAATTCACAACTAACCCATACCTTATTTTCATCTGAATCATCTCCCCACGCTATTCTCAACCTAGTCCCCTTGAAACTATTAGACTCCAAATCAAACAAGAACAATTCACCACTTTGAAGCAAAACCAATGTCTCTTCCAAAACATGAGGACTCCAACAAGCATTCACAATAGAGCAAGTCTTAAAAACTTTACCACCTAAACACACCACACTAGGCCTATCTAAAATCGAATCATGCCTCACAACAAACCAATGAACAGAGTAAAGTGTAGTAACAAACAAATAAGCAAGAACATTACACTCATCACCAAAATCAGGAACCGGATTAATCAAAATCCTCAATATACGGTGCGAAGAAGAAGAACCACCACCACCACCACCACCACCAACCAATGCACGAAAAACATCGCCGTTTTCATCAACCACAACACGCAGCTTCGAACCCATAACCGAAACCATAACAAACCCAACCTGATCATCATTATCTCCAGTAGGAAAGAAAAGAACAACATTAGAACCATTAGGGTAGTTAAGTGTTTGGATACGGTTATGTATGAAATACGAAACGGTGTCGTTTTGGGAAAAGCGTTGCGAAATGGAAGAAGCGGTGGAGGGAAGAATAGAGGAAGGGTTAGAAGAAACGAGGAATCGAGATGGTAAGAGATGCGGAGGAAGATGTAGAGAAGGGATTAGAGATAGGGAAGAGATAATTTGCGTAATGGAATTAGGTTTGGGATTGAAGAAGAGAGGACCAAGTTTTGAAGGGTTCGAATGGAGAAGAAGAGGTACAGTTGAACCACCTGCTCCTATTGGGAACCATGATTTCCATTCTTCTGAAAACTCCATTCTTGTTAGTATTGCTATTGCTGCTGTCAGAACAGGGTTCAGTATGAGTTAGAGCATAGAGGAGGGTTTAGTACTATGTATGATAGGCATAACACTATGTTTTGTATTACTTTTGTTTGACCATGAATAATATTTTAATAAGTCATGGTGATTAATTTGTTAGTAGTACAAAAAAATACTTACAAACGTATTAAATCTAATTATAAATCGTTTTTTAGTGTATGTTTACTAACAAATATTTATGGATTTGAGAAGGGGTTACAAGTATTTTGAGATAACTTATTTGGCTTTTGATTGTTAAAATATCTTATTTATAAATTTTTTATAATAAAAGAGTTACATTTGTCCAAAATTTATTTTATGGCTTAAAAATAATATATTTGATTTGATTATGATAATGAATAGTTTTATTTTATATTTATTTCTTGATTTATTTTTGATTACTTAATTTCACGTCATACTTATTATGGTTATAAATTTGAGACAGTGCTCATCATGTATATATTTTTTTATAATGAATTGTGTTTAATTTCTTTCCATCCAGGTTGAAAAGTTCAATAAAATATAACATAATAGAGATTGATATTGTTCTTTAAACTTATATATTTTTATTTTCTCATTTGGGTCTGTTTCAAAATATTATCTTTTATTTTGTCTGAGAAATATAATTAATATCGTTCATTGATAAAATTGGACTTGCATCAGTAATATGGTGAAACATGTTATCTTAATAATGGAAATGTATGGGTAACATGTATGTTTTAACTATACAAATGTGCGATTAATATATGTATTCTTATCAATGTGAATGTACGGGTAACATGTGTTTGAACCATTAAAATGTATGAGTCACATGTTTGTTTTTAACAATATGAATGCACAGAATTCTTAATCATGTGAATGCACTTGTAATAGGTACATTCTTAACCATACGGCAAAAATTACGGCTCGTGCAAATGCACAGGTAACTTGTTAGTTATTGTGTGTAATATTGAAAATGAATGCTAAATTATGAAACAATATATTAATTTTGTGGATGAGATCTGTTATTATCTCTACTGAATAAAAAAATTGATAAATTAGTCATATTATCCTTCCCAAATCTGTTTTATCATATTTCCTATTAACTATTTTCCCTTAGTTATTTCTTGTTATTATTTTTTTCGTGATCAAATCAAGAAAGATATATGTAAGAAAAGCCATAGAATCCCAATTATAGCTTGTATTTATAGGATCAGGGTGAAATTAATTAGGTCTTGCGTTCTATAGGCAAGTTAGCCCACAATCTTCTTAAAGCATTTTCATGGAAGCTTTCCGGTAACTTCACTTCTTTGAAAACAGTAGAACTTGTATAGCATGATCTTGATTGACCAAATCCACATGCATTTAATTTTTCACACAAGAACTAATGCATTTCTGTAGCAACAGATTCCTTATCCTACACATGTACACTAGTACTTTTTTAGATTTTTAGTAAGGAATTGCGTAAGATCGCCACTTGCATATGAGTGAAGAAAATCAAATTTTAGGTAATGAAACCTTCTTGAAATCTATATTTCTCAGCACTAGTGGGATACAGTGCGGGAAGCAAGGTCGTTGCTTAAAATGCTGAAGCATAAGACCATATGTTTCTTTGGAATAGAGAAGAAAGGGGCACACTTGAACCACATGCTCCTATTGGGAATCATGATTTCCAATTTTCTGAAAACTTTATTGTTATTACTATTGAGCTAGTGAGAGGAGGGTTCATAATGAGTTAAGCATATTATATATATCATAGTTGTTTAGGTTAGGTTGTTATTTTAGGAAGCACATCTTCCTTCTATCCCAAACTTTGTAATATAAGGGAGAGGCATTGTATATGGCATAGATTCTTCTTTATATACCTACTCCAATACTTCATGGATATCTTATGATTGTATTTAACATCAGAGAATCATTGACCAAAACATAAGAATTTTAGATTGAAAAAACAATTTATTTAATGATAATGGTCCACCTAATAACATATGGTAAGAGCAGCCTTAAAGTCTTAACAGCTTCCTAATCAGTAATGACTATCACCTATGTTAGCATACCAACCAAATGTACAATAACATGAAAGAAGTCAACACTAAAACCTTAAAATCTTGTAATGCCAAAACCTTAATCCTACCTCAAAACTTTAAAATGTTGATAGGAAAAATCTATTTCTGTGATAAAATTAGTGCAACTTTACTCTTGCAGTCTTGCTCTTTTCCTGAAAAGAAGTTCATAACCCCGGACTTTCGATTACTTCTCTGAACCCAAGAACCTAGATTCTCCTATAGCATGTGATGCATCCATGTCGAAATCTTTTTCCATACTTCTACCGTCTTCCTGGTTACTTTCACCAGAACTGCTCTCCTCAGGAGTTTGAAACGAGTCAGCCTCAGCATCCACCATATCAGTAGCTGGTTGTGGAAATCGTTGCTGCAGCGGAACAGCATCACGGATAATATGATCCATCTTCTGTTTCTCGCGATAACCCTCCATTTCTGCTTTGTACCTCTCTTTATCCTTCACAGCCTTCTCTTGATAAACCTTATAAAGTTAATGAAACTCAACGCATTACAAAAATAGCATATAATAACTGAAAGATGCACATATAAGCTTATGCACTGTATGAAAGCCAACTCATAAACGACAACAACAAAAACTTACTGATTTTTCCGATTCATTTAACTTGTTCCAGAGATCACCAATCACCCTACTAATGTCCCTGTCCTTCCCTTGGTGAAGTGATTTTAGTCTTGCGTGTTGTTCTGCGAAGAAGAAATTGTAACCACTTCTGTTGGGTTTCGGATGAGCGGGATCTCTCCTTTTTATTTCTGATTTTTTCCTCCGTCGGCGACGAGCGACACCCAATGGACCAGAGGCATTATTGTTATTAGCCGAAAAACTAGGATGGGATGCCGAAAATGTGGTGTTTTGTGGAGCTTGGTAAAGAACACCTTTGAGTTTCTCTGAACCTATTGTGACAGTAACTAGGTAACCACTTTCGAATTTCCCATCAATGACCCCGATGATTGCAGAGCCTGCCGAAGATGCTGGCATTGCTGAGACAAGAGAATAAACAGACTAATTATCACATGATCAATCATAATAATGAAAATTATACATAGTGAATTGCTCATTGGTCATCCTCTGTAAGAGATAGAATGACCAACATGTAAAACAGACATAAGCGAGAGTTGACAAATGATAGAAGATAATTTCTTGAACAAATTACATTATAGTTAAATCAATATAATATTGGCGCCGTCAATCAAAATAGGTCAAGCACAATTTCCAGTCATCACCCACAAAATCTTGGTGATTTATTATATAGCTAAGACTAGGTGGTTCAGGTAACTGCCAAATATAACTAATACAAAATATATGTATATCTTTATCCCAATGAATTAAGACATGGAACGTAAAACCTGAAAGGAATTCAAAATATAAAAAAACAACAATTATTTCTGGTTAACCATATATTATAACTTTGACAGTGGAATGTACTTAAATATTTATGAAAGGCTAAAAATTATAATGACCATTTTTTCCCTTTTCTTTGTGGCTAGCAGTTAATCTTATTTTGCGCTGAAAAAAGAGAGAGACCTTCACGCAATTCAGTAGCATTAGAACTTGACTGCTGAAAGGCGGGTGATTGAATTCCGAATTGAGGCTGCAAAATGTGCATATTTTGAACAGGAGCTGGCATAGTTGATTGACTCTGCAAAGCATCTGTCAAACAGAATTTCCCATTGTATGCATTAGAATGTGCTGAAACAGTAGTTCAAACATGCAATGTGGTTTAGATTGAAATGAACATACCAGAAGTAGTAGGAGGGGCCCATCCCAGGGCTTTGAAGTAGTATATTTGTTCATAATGGAAAAGCAATGAACTATAATACTTTCGCAAAACAAAAGAAGCATTTGTAGCTGTTGACGGAAAATTGAAAACTACAGTTACTTCTTTCCATTTTCTCTCTTTAATTATCTGAAAAACAAATTGACCAGATAGTGTCACTTCACCCCAAGCAAAAACAGAAGTTGTGAAGAAGTAATGATCGAAGAGAATGGTTAAAAAATCACCAGTTTTCCGGCCAAATTATCAAACAATAAAAAAACATTTTATATTCAAGGCAAGACATTGCAATCAATTACATGTGCAAGATATTCAACACCATATTTGATTAAGAAGTATGGAGGACAAATTACAGCAAGAAAATTCTGCTGACTTTTTATGATCATAACCTCATAATCATGATCAAAAGCTTTCAAGAAATTTTTTTAAAGACAAATAAATTGGACTAGGATGTAACAAAGGACAAATCGGTATCCCTCCTTAACACTCTGTGAACATAAACATTTTAGCCAGCTTTACATGTAGAGTACACCTCCTACAGAAAAAGCGTGGCTCAATGCACAAGGCTCTCACTTAGTAGTGTCTGGGAATGGTAGATGCATGCAGCCTTACCCCTACAAGGGGAGAGGTTGTCTCCAGGATTTGAACCTGCGACCTCACAGTCACTAAGCAGCAACCTTACCGTTGTGTCAAGCTCAATCTCTAAGTACACCTCCTATACAGTTGTAGTAAAAACACCACCATTTATATGAAGCCGCATAGTTCAGTTTAATGACAATGAACACCAGAAAGCATTAATTTATACAAATTAAACCTCCAACCAATTGACTATTAAAAATGCTAAGAAAATTCGCCAGAGTAAGCTATGAGACAGGAGTTCTAAAAGTCTTCAAATAAACTTCTGCTAACCACCCAAACAAGTTTGTTGTAAGAACAATACCATTCTGTGTCGTGGCTGAAATAAGTATGATAAACTGACAACAAACGATTTCGTCCCAGTAAACCAGTCACAGGCATGAGGTATGTACACCAACTTTATATGTCTTTAATTCCATGATCAACATCAATATTTTTAGAAATAAATTCAGGACATTTTAAATGATGACATGTGAAGTGTGAACAACATAAAAAGGTTAAAATCAGAAGCAACTACAGGTTCCACGTCCAACATAGAATTCAGGGCATATAGAGTGATCAAACAAATTACTAAGAGGATAACAGCACAGTTTGTTACAAATAGTCACATATTACCTTCTCAAACCCTCCACGAGAAGTTACTTCAACAAAAAGGCGATGCAAATCTAGTTCTCTTCCCCCAATAATGGGAATCCTGCAACAAAATTCAAATGCCATAATCAAAATGGTGAAAAACATGAAACAAGCTTCTGAAGCTACAAAGCTATAATCATCATCTTCTCTAAGAGTTGGAGTGTTTTTTAAATTTTAACTAACCAAATGATATGAGGAAATCTTACATGAACTTGGTACCCATTTCAGCATGGAGTTTCTCCAAGGTAAACATGAAGACCTTAGAATTCTCTGCAACCTCCTCATATTTTGCGAGAGGGGTAGGATATGCACAATAGCTCAAAGCTGGTACTGTTTCTTTCATTGGTAGCAGACTCTTACTAACACAAGATGTTGATGCCATTAACTACTTAGTAATTTCAGACTTCAGTATTTCCCTGCCACACTATCAACAACACAACAACAACAACATTAGTATTTAGTAGGGTAATGAAATCACAAGATGGAAAGGAAAAGGTAAAGCATCAAACCCAACAAGTTAAAAAGCATCTAGTATTTGTAGATATGAAAAGGAATACTAGTAAAAGAAGTGAAATAGGCATATATATGAACACAACAAAAAGAAACGAAAAGAGACAAAAAAGGAGAAAAGAAACAGACAAAGCCAATGGATAAGAGAGAGAAATTGCTATTGTCCCATGAAATGAAAAGAATGAGAGAGAAACAAATAAAATCACCATGCAGCAGCAGTAGAAGAAGAAGAAGAAACAAAACTAAAAACATCCAGAAGGGTGACAAGACAGACAAGCTCCGAGGATAGTGAAATAGCTGGCAGTAAGAAGGAAGATACAAAGCCCAAGAAAAGGCTATAGTACAGAAAAGCAGTATCATAACCATGAATTCCTTCAGATTACCGAGGATGTAACAGAAAAAACCCATTGAAGCCATTAGGGTCAGGACTTTTGATACAAACAGAACAGGTTACAGGGTCAGGTTAAACCAAAAAAGAGATACCCTTTTAAAGCTAGGGTAATAAAGACACACCCTTTATCTTATTCTCTTCCCTAAAACCTCAACTACTGTTCACAGAGACCTACATAAGCTATAACTAAAAGCCTGACATTGATGGGTATCAAAGGTTGATATCTTAAGAATAATGGGTACCACACCATTTTTAACATTAATACATATATATGCATAAAAGCAAGTCAATACTTTATGGTTCTTTCTATATATTCTGACACTGTTTCAGGTTTAAAAATAGATTTGTGGGGTTGGTGACAATCATCATGACCAAGTACTAAAAATTTCACCTTTTTCTCCGAAAAGGATAAAATTCAAATCAGATTTGTTCTTACATGCATTTCACACTCTAATGAAGGTTAACGAAGATGAAGAAATTGATAAAGAAAATACTATGAACCACAATAAATGATATTTAAAAATACACTGTTCATTAATTTATTCTTTGCCCAGGTTCATTGTAATTATTTAATTCATTAATTAAACATTGTTATAAAGAAAGTGAGAGTATATAGTAATGGCATACCACACTAGAAGAAGCAAATCCAGAGGCACAGAAGCAAATGTGAATAAAAGAATGAGTCAAAATAAAATAATGATGAGAATAATATTTTATTATGTAAATAAATGATACTTACCAAGTGTTACAGAGAATAGAGGATCACGATCAAGTAAATAGAATATGAATGTGAATAAGGAAGAAGGTTTAAATAGGGAATAAAGGCACAGTTATAAAAATAGATTCTGACGGGCGAATGAATGGTGAAGAGAAATTAACCCTAATTGATTTATACCTATAGTAAAAGACATTATTGTCCTTGTTAAGTTGTTAATTCATGGAAGCCACTGGGGTGATTCTACTGTTCAGATTTATCTAATCTAAAAATATAAAATAGATTATTAATGAAAAATATTGAATCAATTAAATTAATGTTTTTTTAATACAATCTTTTGAAAGGGATGAGAAGGGTCACGGTAGCTACGCAATATTTTGCTTCGTTCCATAAAGTTTATCATAAATTTTATTCCTTGTGATAAATATATACCCTAAAGTTTATCCTTCAGCCCTCGTTTTGATAAAAACATTTGTCTTTTTAATTATACAAAAGATTGGTATATAAAATCTCACTTATTTTAAAATATATATAGTTTTAACAAATCATACAGTCAAACAATAAGATATTGATTTAATAGTATAAGGTTTTACTAAATTTTTAAGGTTAATAATTTGATTTTTGTGAGTAACATTTATTGAGAAAAGTAGTCATGAATACTAAAAGTGACTAGTTCCTTACCCAAAAAAGATGAAATGATGGTACCAAAAAAACATATAATCATTCCATCTACAAATTTGAATACTTCTTTAATTTGATTTGATATAAGGCCATGATTGAATTTTGATAGAAAATTGTGTTATTTTAAATTTATTTTTTATAGACAAACATTTACTTTTTTGGAAGAGAGAATCCATACATGACATTAATACTAAATTAATTCTTATGAACTTGTCACTAATACAATACTTTAAATTAATGTAACATGATAAACACAAATTACTTTGAATTAATATGATAATATAAATGGAACAAATCAAATTGATATAGTAGTAATTTAAAAGTTAAAAACATATAATTGGTTTTTGAATATCGGTACAATATTGTCCCGTTAATTCTATAAATAGGTGCAATAAATTAATCTTTGAAACAAATTTTTATAAGGTTCCCATGAGCATTTTCTCTTCATGAGATAAAACTAGGTACACAATCTAATATAAATATAGTTGCATAAACAAAGAAAATTTAGAAAGCCTTCAGCTACACAACTAAATGTTAACCCCTCAACCAGGTCATTGATGACCTTCACCTCATGTTTGTGGCAATTGACAAAAGAGATAAATAAATAAAATAAAATAAAGGTAAAATGTAAATAGAAAAAGACTTTCAATTGTCACTTATTGTGAGCAAACTCTCAACTTATCACCATTGATATTTGGTATAGTTGCCAAAAATAAATTATAATATTTCATAATTATAATAGTTTATATTAATTTCTTTTTTATCAACAATAGTTTAGGTAAGGTGAATATACAGAGTTATTTTTCATCAATAGTACCATGTCCTCATGGTATATGGTCAATTTGGTACCAACCTTACTAGCATTTTTTAACAAAACTATTTTTTATTATAAGGTGATTATATTAAATTATAATTAATATAATATTTTTATTTAGCTATACAAAAATAGTTGTTTTAACATAATATATTGCGAAAATGTGTATTGAAATATTTTATAAATCAACATTTATTTATTGGTGATTTGCGTCTTTAGAAGTCAAATCAGTTTAATAGAGACATGTGATATTAATTATGAATATATAAGTTTAAACATTATATAATTAAATTATCTCTATCTCCTACAACAAATATACAAGGAAAAACTTGAATGGGTAGAGAAGAAGAATTAATTAGAAAAATATGCAATATTGTAAAATATTATAAGGCCAAACTAGTTTATAGGTCAAGTTCATGCACTTTATGTATAGGGATCACAAGATTGTCAATAATATGAGCTTAGTTAGTTTAAAGGGAAGGTAAATAGCATCTTTCTTTGTTTGACATCAAAGAAAAGTTTTGCCAATGGCCTTTTCTACTCCTTTTACATTTTAAACTAAACTACAAACAAATTATAACAATATTTGGTAGTTAAATTCACTCTTATATTTGTTTTAAATGTAAAACTTAGGTTATATTGGTATCATATTGGTTTTTCCATAGGAATTGGTGACTTGTATGAATCCAATTAGCACAACTTAACATAGTTGGCCTATCATGTGAGTTTGATTTATGTTTTGTGCATGATAGTTACTTTATAGGAAAAGGCTGAATTTATTTGGGTACCTCGATTGAAGTGACTTTATTGAAAAGTGGGATTTTAATGTAATGGTGAAGTTTGAAAAAAAAAATGAGAAACATGTTAACAGAATTATAAGATAATTTATCTCTTATATCAGTAAAAGTATAATGTGTACTATATTGTTTAATTTTAAAAATATTTTTGTATAAAATAATTAAATATGACATATAGATTAGTGCTTATATGAAATAACTTATTTTATTATATTAGGAAATACTTTATCCTCATATGTTAGTTAGAACAATTATATTTGTTTTATTAACACCTCAATAGCCAACAATGAAAACAAAAAAATGACCTATGTTAACTATAGAATTTTCTTTCTAAACATGCATTCACATTAAGAGATATTTAACATCACACCAAAAGGTAATGGTAAAAAAACTTAACATAGTTGATTGACAGATAAGCATATTGTGAGTTTAATTCATGTTTTGTGGATGAAAGTTACCTGGTTGAGCTTATTTTGGTGCCTGAAATATTTATTAAAAAAATATAGTCTTAATATAATTGTTTCACTTAGCATCTGAAACTAAATTGTATAGTGAAAAATTACAAAAAGAGTAAATTACACTAACACCCACTGAGTTTTAGTGAAATTACACAAATCACTCATCACTTTTTTAAACTCATACAAATCTCCCCTAGTTTTGTACTTTGTACTTTCATTACACTGACCACCCTTGTATAAGAAATAAGTGTAATCTTTTAAACAAAAAATGTGATAAATGCAATTAAGTTAAACAAAACATGATATATTGTGTAGACAAGTCTAAATAATATACAAATTAATGTATCTTTATTATTTTTTTGTTACAAAATGGATCAATAATTATAAAGAAATATTGTTTAAATCACTCTTATAATGTAGTGTAACGAACCAAAAATAATAAAGATATATTGATTTGTATATTATTTAGACTTGTCTACACAATATATCATGTTTTGTTTAACTTAATTGCATTTATCACATTTTTTTGTTTAAAAAATTACACTTATTTATTATACAAGGGTGATCAGTGTAATGAAAGTATAAAATTAGGGGAGGTTTGTGTAAGTTTAGAAAAGTGAGGGATGATTTGTGTAATTTCACTAAAACTCAGGGGTGTCAGTGTAATTTACTCTTACAAAAATACTCATTTGATACCTAAGTATAACAAATGAATTTACTTTATCACCACTTCAATGATGGAGAAAAAAAATCACACAAATGTCCTTTCTAAACACTAGTGTGGGACAAGCATTATGTAAGTTAGTAAGTAATCAATTTATATATATTTTATTTTGGAGAATTAAAATGTTTTTTATATTATAATTTTTATATTGGATATACTTTACATTGTAATTTGTTATATTTCTTATAATATTTAACTTATAATTATGTGTTAGTGGTTAGTTAGGATTATATAATTCTTTTGTAGAGATTAAAAAATGTCACAGAAAAATTAGAAAATACAAATTACACTATAATAATAATTATATCATGTTTTGACTTTATATAGTATAAATAAGTGATAGAAACTTCAAGATACAAAACATGTATTGATCGTTAAGATGGATATCGAACACTACATGAACATGTAATGATATGACATAAATAGTTTATTAACATTAATTTTTAAATAAAAAATAATTTAACATACCATGTATATTATATAAATTTAATAAAAAGTGGTACATATGAATTATCTTGACCAAGGTGGTTAAATCACAAAGTCAATAACTTTCATCTATCCTTTATAACAAATCAATTTTGCTTTGAATTCAATCATATACCTATTTAGATTGTTGAATGTTAAGCTCTAATTTAGTAATCAAAATTCAAGACAGAAGCAAATATATGACATCAAATTGTAGATGCATGCTTTTTGAACAATATTGTAAAAATACATGTACAATACTTTAGACACATTCAAACAAAACATTACTATGAAAACCACAACTTTGAAGGAAAAATAAAATTGTAAACAACAAGTCCAATCAAAATAACAGAATTAAGCATTATGACCATTGTCATCAACAAACCCTAATCATCAACCGCAATATATTAGTTAACAATTTCATATTCAATTAAATCAAGAGCTATGTGAGTTACACTAGAGCAGAATAAAAAAATTATTTTTACCCTAATTAAAAAAAAGTATCGAATAATAACCACACAAAAAAGTATAGAACGCAACGACCTAATTAACTTCAACCTGATCCTATAAATACAAGCTATAATTGGGATTCTATGGCTTTTCTTACATAATCTTTCTTGATTTGATCATGAAAAAATAAAAACAAGAAATAACTAAATTGTTTATTCTAATATATTGATATTTTTTTATATATTTATTTTATTGAGGTGATCAAATCTTTATGAAATATATATATAGAAGGAAAATAGTTAATAGGAAAGGTGATAAAACAGATTTGGGCAGGATAATGTGACTAATTTATCAATTTTTTTATTCAGCAGAGATGATACAGATCTCATCCACAAAAGTAATATATTGTTTCATAATTTAACATTTATTTTCAATATTAAACACAATAAAGACAAATAAAACTTAATACCTTATAAATATGATATTTCAAGAATCAAAAGCAAATAAGTTATCTCAAAATATTTGTAACACCTTTTCAAATCCATAAATATTTTTTAGCAAACATACACAGAAAAAACAATTTATAATTTTATATTAAGTATCCAATGATACCATAGTCAATTATACATAATACTACTTATTGAAATACTTAATTTTTGCAACAGGTCCAAATACATTGTAGATAGTGTTTGGTCGTTAGTCATAGATATTTTATTTCATAAGCTCCAAAGTTTAACACTATTTTTCACTTAAACACTTTCTTCCACCGATATCATCCTAAATTAACTAATAAACAAATATTAATATTTTTTGGGTATTTAAACATATACAAACAACTTTATAGTGCTTTCGTAATTTACTATATAAAAATGATGTCTCTTACCCAACATAGATGAAAAAGATTGTCTTCCAATCAATTTTTTCTTCAAAAGAACATATACAAAATAAATTATTTCAATTTATAATAAAAAGGTGTAATCAATTTTATTTATATTCGATCATTATTTTTTTTTTTGAATTATAACAAATACATATTAAACGTGATTTTGTGAATCAAGTTACTGAGTATATGTTGAAAGCATTTTGTGCAAGACATAATTAAATTATTATGATTTTTATTCTTGTTTAATTTTCAAAGCATTTCAGGTATGATTTTTAAACAAATCCCAATATTTCTTAGCCCACCCCATATGTCACGTTGTTCAAAGTTCAAACTTCAATTTTTTTTAAAATAGATCTACATACTTTACAATCTTTTTACACTTACGCTTTCCATTGTATGAAAATCAAGCAAGTAACTTAAACAACAATCAATGATTATTTAATTAGATGATAAAAAAACAATAGTTTTAACAACACTATGTTCCAATAATATAAAGATTTATAAACTGTCATTATATTATTCATAATTCTGTTTATTTATTTGAATTATATTTTAGAGTTAATAATAATTGAATATGAATAATAAAATGACAATATAAAAAAACTCTTATATTATTGACCATTTTTTTCTCAAAAAATAATAAACCTGTATACCTTATACCTTCTTTTATTAAATTTCAATTTTTTACAACCTATTTCATTTGAGGGTATATTCACAGAGTGAGAGTATAAAATTGTTATGCAATTGATACATCTTCATCATTAATATGTTTGGAAGTTAGATGTTAGAGGGAAATGAATGAAAAGATTGAGAGTCTTCTCACAAGTGTATTTCATAGCCATAGCTCAGAAGCCTTTCTTTTTCATTCATTCTCCTCCAACATCCAACTCCTAAACTAAGCCGAAGAATACAAAATTAACGTTTGAATAAATGTCAATCTCATAAATTAAACTTGACATTTTAATTGAAATGAAAAATAATATATTTTATTACTAAATCATCTTATACATTGCATATATTACAATTTAGTGGAAGTTCCATGATATAATAAGCTTCCACTAAATTGATTAGCTAAATTATAAGAAAGCAATGGTGCTATATGTTTAAAATTCCAGCCGTAAAAATGTAGTTTGATCTATGATCATGGGAAACTTTCTGTCTAACTTTTCCGCATAAAACTATAATCTAAAATTCATGCCGCCTACTACGTTTCCTTTTTTAATCCTTCTATATCATCTATCTTCCTCATCAAACCCTAACCCTATTTTCCCCAAATCTAATCCATCCTCCAATTTCCCACCTCTCTCGACGAATTTCACTGGCTACCCATTTCAATAAAATTCCCAATCCCTTTGATTCCCTTATCAATTTTCAATTTTGTGAGAACTCGCAATTTCAGATATGAATCGGGTCTTTGAGCTTTGGTAAAGGCAAATAATGATCGAGGATCTTGGAGATGCTAATCGAAACGAGTGCATGGGTTTAGAGAATGCCGCCGAAGCTTCGTAGTGGAGTGCGGCGTGGTCGTGCTGCGGTAGCAAAAGAAAGTTTGGAACCACCGAAGAGGAACAACGCCAAGAAGAAGGAAGAGGTTGTGCCTGTAACTGTTGCTGTGAACGTGAACACGATGGCTGATGCTAGTGGTGGATTAAGTGCTAATAAGGGTGTTGCTCCAGAGGATCCAGTTTTTCCTGAAAAGGTATAAAGAACTTTGATACTATCTGTTTGTATTTTAGTATAAGGGTTGTATTTTATTTTCGGGAAATGATCATTGATTAAATATTATTATTTATTGTAATATTTTCTCCATGTTGTTTAAGGTGTTGTTAATTTTAGTTTAGAGATGCCACTACGTGGACTAGTGAATTTGCAGCAGTTGGTTTTTGTTCCTTATTCATGGATTTAATTGTTTACTGTTTATTTTTAATGATTTTTGAATTTGTTTTCAGGTTCAAGTAGGAGGATCACCTATGTACAAGGTGGAGAGGAAACTGGGTAAAGGTGGATTCGGTCAGGTTTTTGTTGGCCGTCGTGAGCGGGCAGGCCCCGGAGCCGTGGAGGTAAGCCTCTCTTATTACCTCTTGGTTTTGTATGTTAAAGGATTTGGTGTACTTCTGATTTTTGAAATTGATTTGGCTCAAAGTTGATTTCTATCTTCCATGTTTCAGGTGGCTCTGAAATTTGAACATAGAAACAGTAAAGGGTGTAATTATGGCCCTCCTTATGAATGGCAAGTGTACAAGTGAGTGCTCTTTTATTCAGAATTTGTTTATTATGTTTTGTGATAAGTAGATAGAATTAAGGTCTGACTTTTATGTTCTGTTAAAAGCACTCTTGGTGGTAGTCACGGAATACCAAAGGTACACTACAAAGGAAGACAAGGAGATTATTATGTGATGGTATGATTTATAATTCCATTCTATAATAACCACTGTGTTATCTCACTGCTTATTTAAGAATTCAACTGTTCTCTTCATATGTATGCAGGTAATGGATATGCTTGGACCAAGTTTGTGGGATGTCTGGAATTCCTCAAGCCAAACGTGAGTGGAATCATACCCGAGTGTTTGCTTTGTAATTGTATCTGTTACTTTGTTATAGGGCCTGTGCTTTAAAATTAGCAATTATATAATCTGATTTTGTGTTTTCTGCCTTTTTAAATGTGTTCAGGATGTCTAGTGAGATGGTCTCATGTATAGCTGTTGAGTCCTTATCGATACTGGAAAAGATGCACTCAAAAGGGTATGAAATTGATCAAACAATTTTGTTTAGAAGTTGAATCATTTTTTTCATCCTGATTTATTGTTCATACTTTAGACTGTTTATTTGATTCTGTCTTAATTCTCTTGGATTCTAAACAATAAGCACAACCTTTTCATTCTTGTTCTTCATCATAGTTATGTGCATGGGGATGTAAAACCAGAGAACTTTTTATTAGGTCAGCCAGCTACAGCGCAAGAGAAGAAACTGTTTCTCGTTGACCTTGGATTAGGTAAGTAGATGCAATTGAAGGATAAATGTGTATTTGGGGTTTCTTTTGTTAACCTCATTTTAACATTTGCACACGTTTTACAGCTACAAAGTGGAGAGACACCTCCAGTGGCCAGCATGTTGAATATGATCAACGCCCTGATATGTTCAGGTTTTCCTTTCCCCCTCCTCTTTTTCTTTCTTTTCTTACATTTTCTCTGTGATTATCTTTCTTTACCTTTTCTATTGATGGTTTGTCATTTTTGTGTATGGTTATCAATCTTATTGATTTTTGTATTTTTAACTTGTGTAGAGGGACAGTTCGATATGCTAGTGTTCATGCTCATTTGGGAAGAACTGCTAGTAGAAGGGACGATCTCGAATCTCTTGCATACACACTTATCTTCCTTCATAAAGGTCGATTACCATGGCAAGGTTACCAGGTAAATACATTTATTTTACATGTTGGCCAAGTATTTACTGTGCCACATAACTGTCCAAGTATGACTATTACCTATTTAGAAAAGAGCACTTCTGCTATTTCAATATTATGTTTTGAATATGTATTTAATATTGTATATATATTTGTCCTTTTGTTTTTCAATCTAATTTTACCTTGTTTGTTAGGGTGATACCAAATCCTTCCTTGTTTGCAAAAAGAAGATGGGGACATCTCCTGAGATGCTATGCTGCTTTTGCCCTGCTCCTTTCAGACAGTTTCTTGAGGCTGTGGTGAGCATGAAATTTGACGAAGAACCTAACTATGCCAAGCTAATTTCTTTGTTTGATGGTATAATCGGACCTCCAGCTTTGCGTCCAGTTAATACTGATGGTGCTCAAAAGGTAATCACTAAAGTATGGTTTCTTGTTTTTTCTTTCGCCTCTTCTAGCTGGTCAGTGTATTCATCTTAAGTATGCACTTGCTCAAAAAAAAATCAGGTTGGGCAAAAGCGGAGTAGATTGAATGTTGAGGAAGATGATGATTCACAGCCCAAAAAGAAGGTCCGTTTAGGAGTTCCTGCTATGCAATGGATTTCAATTTACAATGCAAGACTACCAATGAAACAAAGGTAGAACTCTAATCACTTCATGTAGCTTTGTCCTTTAATCCCAGCAATCATGTATGTTGCGTGAGTTGCTGACTTGTTGGTGACCTTTAAAATTTGTGCATTTTTGGTAGGTATCATTACAATGTGGCTGATACAAGATTAGCACAACATATTGAGAAAGGGATTGCTGATGGCCTTCTTATTAGTTGTGTGTCATCCTGTTCCAATCTTTGGGCACTTATTATGGATGCTGGAACTGGTTTTACACATCAAGTTTACAAGTGGTCACCTGTTTTCTTACACAAGGTGAATTATGTTATATGACATGCCAGTTTTTATCCCTTTTTATGCTATGAATCTTATCAGTTTGTCTCTATTTCTTTCAGGAATGGATCATGGAGCAATGGGATAAGAGTTATTACATTACTTCTATTGCAGGGTCTCTTAATGGAGCCTCTCTTGTGGTGATGTCAAAAGGTTTGAACGCTAACGGTTTATTTCCGTGGTGATTTTTTCCTGGATGCTGAATCATCTTATCCTGTATCATGGGAAAGCCTCTCAGTATTTGTAACTTTTTTAGTGTTGAGTTATTTCATTGTTGGCCAATGTTATGAAATGGCAGCTTGGCAGAATTCTTGCGTACCGTCATTCCCCATCTACTATGTTGTAGTTTATGGCGGTTTCCACAATTCAACCCTTTTTGTGCTCCACAGCCATGTCTCCACGGCAGACACGAGGAGGCATTTTTTTGGTGTTTCATGGGCAGTCACAATTTTTTGGCCTCTCTTTCAGTTCCTAGCCTATCACTCTCAGCCTTTGGACTCTCTTTCTCTCCATTTCCAATGATCATCCAACTCTGGCAACCACCTCTGATTAGTACAATACTCTTCTGTTAATATTAGTTTCTTTTTGTTAAATATTGACCGTGTCCCTCCTTATTTTTAATGCGAGTTTTAGTTACTGCTTTTGTCAAAGCAAAAGACTGAATTTTTGTGGATCTTTACAAACAAGTTTCCTGCTGTTAGTTTTACCTTTGACTTTGTACTGATTTGTTATCTGATTTTGCAGGCACACAGTATACTCAACAATCATACAAAGTGAGTGACTCTTTCCCCTTCAAATGGATAAACAAGAAGTGGAAAGAAGGTTTTCATGTCACCTCAATGGCTACTGCTGGAAGTCGCTGGGGTGTTGTTATGTCTCGCAATGCTGGATATAGTGATCAGGTTCGCTGTTACTTTGTTTAATATCATGTGAAACAATTTCCTAGCTTTGGGTAGAATTTTTGCAATGATCCTGCTTTCTTATCGTTAGCCTTACATTGCAGGTAGTGGAACTTGATTTTCTCTATCCAAGTGAGGGCATCCATCGGCGTTGGGACAATGGTTATAGGATTACAGCAACTGCTGCCACACAGGATCAATCAGCTCTTATATTAAGTATTCCAAGGCGTAGACCTGGTGATGAAACTCAGGAAACTCTGCGAACATCTCAATTTCCCAGCACACATGTTAAGGTAAGGGAAGGTGAATGACTAATCGATTTTATTAAGTTACTAATAGCAATACTTACTCTCATTCTCGGTTTTCGTGTTCAGGATAAATGGTCGAAAAACCTCTATCTTTCCTGTTTGTGCTACGGGCGTACAGTATGCTGATTGCATGCAGGTAAAAGCATTTTATTGGCAAAGGAAATCATGGATTTTCTGATGCCAATATTTTTGTAGGAGCAAGCTGTGCCAGCATGCCCATATTGTTCTGTTTTATAGATTATTGTCCTGTTTTCCCTCCTCATGTTAAGCTCTACCCTTGTTGGGGTGATGTTGCTTTGTAATGTATGATGTTTTTACTCATGTTCCTCCAAGATGTATATGCAGGTTTAATATAATTTTGTATGAATGCAACAAATGGTCATGAGATTTTAGGTATTATCTTCATGGCATACGTCCTGTGAGAAAATGAATTGCTTTGTGTGGATATATTTTCATTGTGAATGAAGGCAAAAAGGACCAAAATTAATAATAAAAAGAAGGGATGCTTGAACCAAGGATAAGATTGGACGATCTGATTGCTGACTGGACTTATAAGTTATTTTAGTTTGTATTTTTAACTGAACGAGGAATTAGATGGTTTTGGACTGTTAAATTTGGATCCTATCCGGTTATACCGGGTTAACAATAATTTAGAAGCTATTCATATGATTTGCTTAAAATTAAAAAAACTGAGACATGAGGTATTCTTCTAAAGTGAGTTGTTAAAGTGATAAATTAGAAATTTAATAGACTGGTTTAAAGTGAGTTGTGATTGTGGTAATTCAGGATAAAATTGTTAAATTAAAACGAAGTGTTAATATAAAATGAGAATAAATTATCTCCTTATACTATGAGATAATTTATCTTATTTGGTCAAAGTATGATGTGTGTAATATTTTGTTGAGTTTTAAAAATATTTTTCATAAAAAATAATTAAATATGGTATAACATGATTTTAATGGTTATAGAATGTAATATATCGGATATATTATATTTCATCTAAAATATGCCTAAAGTACTTTTCACTCAAAACAAAAAACATAGTTTTTTGTACGAAGATATCCATGTAGCTTGCTAATGTACTTCATCTACAAATAAAGTGATAGTAAATTAGTAAAAATGTTGTTGCAAGATGATATGATCATATAAAGCATTCTACTCGAAATCTATATCAAATAAATTATGTTTTATGTGTTGATTGAAATATCTATATATCTATATACATATATATAAAAGTTTAATAATTAACATTTTTCTGATTAATTATATTAAGTGGTCTATGGAATGATATATTTTATAGGACAAATGTGCTCCTATTAATTATGAGTCATCATATCAACCTTGGGTTAGAAATGCCATATTAAATTATTATTTTTATTAAAATAAATTTGGCAGTTTTTCAAAACATACCATTTATTGTTTTTTCAATGGGCATTTAATTAAAATTTAAAACTAATGAAATAAATATTCCCTTATTTAATTCATTTTCAAATGATGGTTTTTGAAAAATAAATTACTTTTATTTACTTAGCATCAGAAAATTTCAAAAAATATTAATTATGATTGTTATTATTCTCATACATCCCTTTTAAATTTTATTTTGGTCTTATGTGCTTATCCATAATATTCAATAATAATATTTTGCAGATGATATAATATTTTTTTAAATAATATTTGAGTGAATTTCTTTTATCAAAACCAAGATTATTCTCTGACCTTATGTTAAATAAACTAATCTCTTTTGGGCTATATAATTATCTCTCCTAACAATTTTCATTTTTAGGAATTGAACACTTAATATTTAGTTTATACGTGGATGTGGATATAATGATACACAACATGAACATCACTCTATCGACATATTATTGGTTCAATGAATGAAAACTTAAAATTTGATGAATCATTTAGTGGTCTAGTAACTAATTTGACATTTGGAAAGAGATTATAATAATTTTGATATGTATATATTGATACTATAAATTTTTTTTACACTAACATCAAATTATCTACTATTGATTTGTTAATCACAATTGACTCTTAAACAAAAGTTAAATAAATCAACTGTGAATGATATGTTGACAACGTAAAAAATATTACACTATCAGTGCATAGATTTCAAACTCAAATTACAAACTAATTATGGTATGTCTACTGATAATGTATAGGTTCTATACAATATTACTGCAATACTCACTATTCATATTTAATTATTATTATTTCTTCAAAAAAAATTAATTTAAATAAACACTAAATCATATAATGAATATATATTTATTTACTAATAATAGATAGACATTCCACTCATTAATTAATTACATATGTTGTACTTGCCTCAACTATAAAAACTCACTATGGGAGATTAGAAAACATCATCACTACCCCTAACAAAATAATTAATAATAATGTATAATTACATTAAAGTAATATCTCATGTCTTTTTTGGACCAAAATAAAATAAAAGATAAAAGTAGTTGTCTATTTTTTAATTTTTTAAATGAACCGTCTAGTTTACTTAAAAGAGAAAAGGAAAGTATGTTGGTTTGGGTTGTGGGGCTTCAAAGAGATTTGATAAATTAGAAATTGAATAAACTGGTTTAAATTGAGATGTGATTGTGGTAAATCAGGATAAAATTGTCAAATTAAAACAAGATATATTAAAGAGTTAATTACACTAATACCTCTTTAGTTTTAGTGAAATTACATAAATTATCTTTCACTTTTTTATACCTACACAAACCTTCCCTAATTTTGTACATTTATTACACTAACCACCTCTGCATGAGAAATCCAAATATGATAAGTTTAATATTTTAAACAAAAAATATGATAAATGCAATTAAGTTAAACAAAATATGGTATATTGTGAGAAGAAATCCAAATAATATTCAAATTAATGTATATTTATTATTTTTGGTTACAAAATACATCAAAAATTCTAAAAAGATATTGTTTAAATTGCTCTTATACTATATCGTAACGAACCAAAAATAATAAAGATGTATTGACTCATATAATGTTTGGACTTGTCTCCATAATATATCATATTTTGTTTAACATAATTGCATTATCACATTTTTTGTTCACAAAATTACATTTATTTCTCATGCGGGGGTGATCAGTGTAATGAAAGTATAAAAACGAAGGGGTTTGTATAGGTGTAGAAAAGTGAGGGGTGGTTTGTGTAATTTTACTAAAACTCAGGGTGTCAGTGTAATTTACTTTATATTAAATATAATGTGATGATGTTAATGTGTTATTACCATGCAAGTTATATTTGAATAAATTTGTTTTTTTCTATCTAAAATAAACAAAGTAATCTAAAATATCCCTGGAGTACTTTTAGTTTTTACTCAACAAAAAACGAGTGTTTTATAAGAAGATATCCATCTAGCTTGCTAATGTACTTCATCTACAAATAAATGATAGTTAATTAAAAAATGTAATTTATGTGTTATTTAATATGATTGGTTAACATATATATATATATATAAAAATAAAAGTTAAGTCAAAAATTTTATAATTAAATTTTTCTCATTGATCATATTAAGTGGCCTATAGAGTAATATACTTTGTGAGACATATTTGCACCTATTAATTATGAGTCCTCATATCAACATTGGGATAGAAAAGCATTAAAATATTATTTTTATTAAAATAAATTTGGCAGTTCCATTTATTGTTTTTTCAATGGGTATTTAATTAAAATTTAAAACTAATGCATTCAATGATTCCCTGATTTAATTCATTTTCAATGATGGTTTTTGAAAAAGAAATTGTTTTTATTTATTTAGCATTTGAAAATTTCAAATTAATTATAATTATTATTATTCTCATTCATTACTTTTATATTTTATTTTGGTCTTAGATGTTCTCGTCCAACCTATTCAATAACAATTGTCACAATTGCATGTTTTTGCATATGATCATATATATACCTAACACCACTAGATCAACATATTATTGGTTTAATGAATTTAATAGTGAAAACTTAAAATTTGATGAATCATTTAGTGGTGGTCTAGAGTTAAATTCATTTCACATTTAATAAAGACATTTAGAGAGAAATTACAAGGATTTAATCTGTAATACTGAGTGTAAGGTTTTTTATATTGTGAGCAAATTATCTATTATTGATTTACTAATCACTATTGAGATTCGAACAATAAAAATAATATAAATCAATAATGAGTGATACACTCAAATTACAAACTAATTATAATATCTCTACTGATAGTGTATAAGTTCTATGCAATATTAATACATTATCGACTATTCATATTTAATTATTATTATCTCTTAAAAAAAAAGTAATTCAAATAAGTGTAATTATATAAATATTTAGTAATAATGGATAGACATTCCAGTCATTAATTAATTACACATATAGTACTTGGCTCAACTATAAAAGCTGACTATGGGAGATTAGAAAACATCATCACTACACCCAACAAAGCCAACAAAATATGGAGAAGTCATTGGTTATACTGAGTATTTTGGTCATTCTCTTTGTCTCTGCTTCAGGTACTTTTCTCTCATTCTTTTCTACCTAACCTTCATATATATATATA
>NC_032016.1:8347683-8348974 GCF_001865875.1 Lupinus angustifolius
ACTTATTTTAATTTAGTTGTTAACTAATTATATGTTTTAACTTACGTACAGGGAATCAATTCTTGCAAACTTTTCCTAGATACCCCAACTAGCCGAGTAGTGGGTGTTGGGAAAGTGCACAAGTTGGCTGATGCTATGCTGCATAATGTATGTATCACACGGCATCATGTGAAGGTCTCAATTGACATTGCAATCGATGATAATGCGTTGTTGCCAATTCCTGTCGATGATGATATCTTTACAGTTGAAGGGGTTATAGGCGCTTTTGTGGCTTGGCTAGTAGACCTTGTTCAAGTAATTCCTCCTAAGGTATTTTTCACCTTATGCTCACTCATATTATATATATATTGATCTATAATTGATATGTTTTTATTGAATATTACAAGAAAATCAACATTCCACCTCCAAGTAGCACCCAAAAGACTAAGCCATCTTTTGGGGATGTTTGCTAATATTTTTGGGTGATTGCACCTTTGCATAAAAAAAAAAAGTTAAAGCTAAAAAAAAAAGCTCAAAGCCATCTACTAAAGATGTGAGCTCCAAGAAGACTACCAACTATTATACTCAGCTGATGGAGCATGTAAAGAAGATGGGAGATGATATGAAAATTATATCAATTCCCAAGGAAGTCTACGAGGATAATGTAGATGAATACGTTGGCATGAGTGAAGTCTGGGATGTATATAAACGTGATCGTATAGGTGCAAGTGTTGTATGTATATATATGAGGTAAATTATGTTTTCTTAACTTTCCACTTTTGCATGGTTGTGTGTTATAATTAACTAACATTTGTGTTATATATATCATAAAAGCGCTGTTGTATTATTCATAAATATTCTCAAACAACACCTTAATACAAAATCGCATCACACATATATCATTGTTATGTTAAGCATGTACAACATGATTGTCTATAAAAAGTGTTGTTGTATTAATCCTTTACAATAGTGCATGTCATTGTTTCCCCTAGAATTCGTTGTTGATTTGTAGAAATTAATCTCTGCATACACATTTATTAGCAGCATAGACATTCTCAACAGCACAGACATTAATACATTCTCTACACCACAGACACATTAATACAGATCCGAAGTTTGTTATATTAAAATCAATACAATACAACTACAAACAATGAATATCATGCCAATTATATTTTGACAAAGTACATAATTACAAATAAAAAAATTATGTACTTTATCAAAATTGTTAAACCGTACGGTCGGACCAGGTGATTTCATATATAATTAATAATTTTTATCTATAAATATATAATTATATATAAATACAAAA
>NC_032016.1:8349074-8349499 GCF_001865875.1 Lupinus angustifolius
GCAGGAGGAGGAACAGGAGGTGGAAATGGTGTTGGCATTGGCGGCGGTGGAGGTGCTGGTGGCGGTACAGGAGGAGGAATTGGAGGTGGACGTGGTGGTGGCATTGGAGGAGGAGGAGGTGTAGGAGGAGGAATTGGAAGCGGACATGGTGGTGGCATTGGAGGAGGTGGTGGTGCTGGTGGTGGCGCAGGAGGAGGAACAGGAGGTGGAAATGGTGTTGGCATTGGCGGCGGTGGAGGTGCTGGTGGCGGTACAGGAGGAGGAATTGGAGGTGGACGTGGTGGTGGCATTGGAGGAGGAGGAGGTGTAGGAGGAGGAATTGGAAGCAGACATGGTGGTGGCATTGGAGGAGGTGGTGGTGCTGGTGGTGGTGTAGGAGGAGGACTTGGAGGTGGACATGGTGGGGGCATTGGAGGAGGTGGTGG
>NC_032016.1:8349599-8354059 GCF_001865875.1 Lupinus angustifolius
GCTGGTGGTGGTTTTTGAATTAAGACATTATTATACTTATACTATCATGCACTATATTCTTCATTCTTAAAGTAAGTATGTACCTTATATTAAACTGTTGATGAAAAATAAAGGCAATTTCTCTTTAATGCTCTATAGGCTTTCAACCCGAGTTAACATGATACTATCACTTCTGCGACATGAAGAGGTGTCGAAGAAAATACGTCCACAATCCATTTCTGTTAAGAAACTCCGCCGGAAACCGCCGTGAACCACCGGCGATTATGCTTTTTGTTTTTTCTCCGGCGACGGAGAGATTAGAGAAAGTTAAGGGCGTGAATTAATAATAAGAGAAGTTTTTAGAATTAAGAAAAGTTTGAAGTTTGAAGAAATTATATTGAAATGATTATTAGCTTATGGCGGAAGAAGCTAGTAGTCCAAAGCAATCTCGCCGGAGTTTCCAACGGACATATGCTAAATCCCATCATACAGAAAGCGCCGCCCAGTTCCGGCGGTGGTTGTTTCTCAGCGTCAGTTTCCGGCGATGAAGAATTCCGGCGAGTGTTTGAGTCACTCTGTGTGTGTTATTTGTGCAGCTAAAGTTGTATGAGACATGGTGGGTGGGTTTTATAGTGGTTCTATATTTTGTGAAATGACTTAATTAACCCTTAGTGGAGGGTCATATGTGTAATTCACTCAAATTTGACTTTTTTTATCGGCAAATATTACTAAGTTAGTATTTGTTGTGGCTGATACTCGAACTATCAACCTCTTTCGCTCCACGTTTTCTCCGTAATCATCAAACCACTTTATAATTCCTTTTTATTTTTTAAATTTTATTCACTCGAACTTACAATATATTTCACTTCATCTTTTAAATTCTTCCATTTAATCATTGGGCCACCTTATAACTCTCTATATTTAACGATTATTGACTCTTTAAAGAAAACCAAAGTTTAATTAAAGCTAATAAGCTTATTAGTGCATCAAAGAATACTAGATTAGGAAGAAAATTTTATTGAAAAATAAAACAGTATTTATGTTTTTATAATATTAAGTGAATCATTTTTCTCATTTTATTTTATTCTCGAATCCTTGACTATAAATTGGTTAGCATTTCCTTTCATTAAATTGTTATAACGAGATCCAAATCCAGAAGCAACTTACAAGTTACTTACAACTAAATGTTGTTAACAAATAGCTGAGATGTGTATGTCCCATGAATTCGGCTCCACATGGTACACATATTAAACATTTTCTTTATAATATTAATGCATATACTATTAATTAAATTTCCTTTATAAGCATTTTCATCCAAAGAGTATACATATTATATACCAAAAATGAGTTAGTATAGTGTTATAAAATTCTAAAGATCCTTAAATATGTTTGACACTAGACAATTTTATGTGTGTGAACAACTAACCAATTGATGTGAAGGCTGAAAATCAAGCTCACACGCTACCCCATATATGGTTTTGCAGTATCAGATAATACACATGGTGGGACAAGCTGGCCAGTTATAGATGTAAAGTTCAAGTACCATAAAAGATATTTGGCCTCTAGATCAATTTAGAACTTCAATCACAACTACTTATAGTAAACTTTGCTACATATAAATTTCACTCAGGCAGCTCTAATAAAATTTTAATATTTCATTTATTTTTTACCTCACTCCTCTTAGGAAAATTTAATTCATTTATTAAATGTAAAACAATAAATAAGTCTTAACCCTATTAACTAAGTATAGTTACATACTTATATACATCCTGACATCATAATAAAATTAGTTTAGTTTAGTAAAGATAATGAATACAAAAACATTGTTAACAAATCAAATTATAAGTCTCATTTTGGTATGGTTCGTGCCACATTTATTAATTGTAGTATGATCCAACGAAACTAGATTGTTAATGTTGGACTCATTAGCAAAGAGTGTGAACACCCAATTTTGTCCGTCCTAACATAACTTTTCAAAATAAAATATAAAATAAATTTAGAAAAACAAACATATTTCAAAAATAAAAATTAACATGTGTCAAAAATGCTTAATGAGTAATTATTGACTCAATAATGAATAAATAATACGTTATTTTCATTTTTGGTTTTCAAACGAATTTTAAGTGACTTAATGAATATTTACTATCTTGATTATGGAAACATTCCATTTCTGGAACAAAAAAAACACATGCTAAATGTTACATAACTTTCATTTTCTTAATTAAATAAAAATAAAAAAATAGTTTTTGAAATATTGTTTGCGATTTTATGAAAATCAAATGATTGTTTGTTTTGTATTTAAAGTTAATACAAAAATGTTGACATTTTTTAGAGTTGTTGTGGTATTTCTACCCAAAAAATACTTTTCACCTACTACTATATTTTTAAAGGATCAAATAATTATTTTTAATTTTTTTACTCACTTTGGGGGATTACAACTAATTTTTAGCTTGATTAAAATTATATGGCGATGTCTAGAGTAATCGAACATTTTATGTGGTGTCTTGGATCAAAAAGCATCATACTCAAATTGTTTCAAATAAACAACTAAATAAATTTTAATTTTCAAAATTTCAAAAAACATTAATACAATTCAAATTTGAAATCCGAAATTCATTAAGGGAGAAAACATCTCCCCTTAGTCCTCTCCCATTTCTTAATGGGGAAGATTTGTTTTTTGAAAAAAAAAACACATGTTTAATTTCACTATAAATATGCACTATCATCAAACTACAAACAGGAAGTGGAAAAAAAACTAATCCACACCAATCCCAAATCAACATAAATAACAAACACAAATCATCCATCATCTATTCCCCAAAATCCACATTAATCCAAAAAAATTCTTCATACACAAAAAAAAAAATCAGAGAAAAATAAGTCTCAAGTGTTACGCTTCTAAATTATTTTAAAGAAAGTAGTAATATTAGTAATCAAAAACATTTTAAATGGGAATTTGATAACAATGTTATGTCTCGTGTTGTATCTTTCTTTCCATTCGCGCTGGAAGTGGTTGAGGTCATTAGTACTGCCTCTATTAATTATCAAAGCGAAAAGAATGTAAGTAACCAATGTCAAATCTTTGTTTATTAATTCCCCCAACCAATTTAAATATTTTCTACACTTTTAATTAATTAAAATTAATCAAGTTAATCAATTTTAATCCAGAACTAGGTAGTCTTGTTTTCCCTATTGCACCTAGGGATATGTAGGAGCAAGATTAACTTTTGTCAGTCACAAAAATAAAAAATAAATATTTTGTTTTAAGTCATTTAATTTTTATAAATGAAGGGTGTTTAATTCATGCAATTAGTTAAGGTACCATTTAATGACGGGCGAAATGGATGCTAATACCTTCCCCAATTCGTAATCGACTCCAGAACCTGGATATCATAGTTGAAGGCCCAATGTGATTGGGCCAAAAGAATTTTCTATATTTTTGGCAGAAAAATGTAGTGGCGACTCTAAGAGGACGTGCAGCCGAAAATCTGGGCACGACAGCTGGCGACTGAAAGTTTTGATTATATCATAAGGCATGTATGATATGTTCATGCATCTACCATACATGTTATTTATGCATTTTAGGCATAATATAAATGGTAAAACATGTATACATATTGCACATAACAATTGAGAAGTTTGCCTTATGAAACATATGCATAAATGCTCCAATTAATCGATTAACATGTAAGCTTAATCGATTAACGTAACTGATTTTCTGCTGAATATGTGTTTTATGTTTTAACTGTTTTGGATGTCATTATGTAAGTCCGTTAATCGATTAAATGGTAGTCTTAATCGATTAACGCGTCTTTTTTGTGTTATAACTGAAATATGTTTCAATTGTTGTAACCGCTTAACTGTTTTTGCAACGACTTAAACCACTTATTCACCATGCTACAAATATGAGGCTTTACTCAGAACTTATAAGCATTCCTTCTATTTGTTTAGGGTTGTATTAGAGAGCATTTGCATTCGTATTTTCACTGTTATTTTGCATGAGAGTTGCATGTGTGAGTAGAGAGATTATGCTATTTGCTTCTGTAACATGCTTTATGTTTCTGCATAATTTCAAATTCATTTAATATTGCTCACATGATCATGCATTAGATTCTGATTGAAAGAAACTTGTTGTATACTGAAAATTGATTAACTCCTTTGTATATTGATGGATTAACCGATTAGGATTAGGGTTAATCATTAGTCTTTACATTGTAATATCTTAGGCTTTATGTGCTTAGAATACCTTGATTTTAACGTGTGTTGTGTAGTATGGATTTGTCTCTTGGTGTGAAATCACCACAAAGATTGAAGTTCTTCACCAAGGCAGGGAGGTGTTGATTTGAGGATAAGATTCTTGGCTGGGGCTTGTTCGCGAGAAAGGTTTTCTCAAGAGGCGAAAGGGTAGAAGTCAAACCAGGTTTTAGAGATCCTAGATTTCAAGAAGGGAGCATCCCTTGTGCTTGTAAATTGAATTGGTA
>NC_032016.1:8354159-8354510 GCF_001865875.1 Lupinus angustifolius
GTTTGTAGTGGACCGCAAACGAACCAGGATAAAAAATCCTTTTTGCACTGTTCTTTCTTTCTTTATCTTTCTTTTGTTTCTTGCATTGATACACTGAATATATATTTGAGATTTTGGATATCTGTTTAATGCTATATATTTAACACTTGTATGCAAAAATATCTGAAATATATCTGTTTAATGCTATATAGTTAATTGTCGTGCAATTTGCTTATTCTGCTAATCTGCTCTGTAACTGTGTTAATCTACTAAACCCTTCTGTTAATCGATTAGCTGAACTATTTTTCCAGCAGTTGGGTTGTTGTTAAAAAGCGGTAATTTTTAACCGCTACACCTATTCAACCCCCCCCC
>NC_032016.1:8354610-8357280 GCF_001865875.1 Lupinus angustifolius
GTCCCACATCACCTAGTGGATGGCGAACCGAAAGAAAAACCTAAAAGTCTATGGACCGATGAGGAACGCAAGAAGGTTCAATTCAACCTTCGCGCTAGAAACATCATAACCTCGACCCTATCCTACGATGATTTCTTTCGGTATCTCAATGTCAAAGTGCCAAGGAAATGTGGGACACTTTACAAGTGACTCACGAAGGCACAAGCGAGGTCAAACGCGCCAGACTAAACGCGTTAACACATGAATACAAATTATTTTGTATGCTACCAAGTGAATCAATCGGCGATATGCAAAAGCGATTCACTCACATTATTAACCATCTTATTGCTCTAGATAAAATGTTCACTAGAGGAGAACTCACTAATAAAGTCCTACATTGCCTTGATAGGAGATGGCAACCTAAAGTGACTACAATCCTGGAGTCCAAGGATCTAGACTTTATGCCTTTGGCGACTCTCTTTGGAAAGCTTCAGGAGCATGAAATGGAGCTTGGTCGGTGGACAATGAATGAGGAGTACGATTGCAAAAAGAAGGGAATATCTCTTCAAGCTTCAACATCACAACCCAATGAAGAGATAAATGATGATGACTCCGATTCAGACATTGACGATGAAACGCTAAATCTCCTTGTGCGAAAATTTGGAAACTTCTTGAATAAGAAAGGAGGATTTAGACGATTCCAGAAGAAAGAAGCCCGTGAATCAACTAGAAAAGGCAAGACAAAAGAGCGCCTCACTTGCTACGAATGTGGTAAACCAGGACACATGAAGTATCAGTGCCCCACTTACTTAAATAGGATTGATTCAGAAAAGAGCACTCCCCGAGAACTCAAGCCAAAGAAAGCATACATTGTCTAGGACATACCCGAGGAAGAAACAACATCAAGCACCTCGGATGAAGAGGAGACCGCAAAGATGTGCTTAATGACAACAACAAATGAGGCTTGCGGATCAGACAACAAGGATACTTCAGATGAGGTATATTTTGATACATCATCCTCTGCTACTGATTCTCCCTCCTATGAAATATTATATAGTGCTTATGTTGAGATGCATGAAGAACTTAAAAAATTAGCAAAAGTAAGCAACGAGAGAAAACGAATTATTTTGCTAAACCAACAAAAGATAAACCAATTGTATTCAGCTACAGAAAGAATTAGACGAATTAAAATTGGAAAATGAAACCTGAGATCTAATTTTTTCTTGTACTTCATGCGACTGCTCGAAAATTTAACTTATGTCAAAATACTACCTATGAGTCTTGCGAGGACTTGAAAAACGAAAATTTTAAACTAAATGAAAAACACGCAAAACTTACAAATAGTAAACAACAATTAGATACTCTGCTTAGAAAAACTAGGAATGTTGGTAATCATACTGGGTTAGGTTATGTTCCCCCATCCCATAAAAAGAGACCATATAGGAGACCTCTAACACATCAATACAAAAATAAAAATAGAGTCCCTATCTGCCATTATTGTGGCACATATGGTCATACATCTCATTCATGTTACATCAGGACATATGGGATACCTAGTGGCGTTTACACTTGGGTAAGAAAGGGAAAACACTCCCTCATTTCTAACACAAAAGGACCCAACATAACTTGGGTACCTGAGACTAGCAGATGATCTATTTTGCAGGTATGTCTTTGAACACACGGACAAAACTGGTATCTTGATAGCGGCTGTTCGAGACATATGACTGGGCACAAGTCCAAATTCCTAGACTTGTCGTTAAAGGAAAAGGGATTCGTCACTTATGGAGACAACAACAAAGGAAGAATCTTGGGCACTGGAAAGATTGGCAACTCAAACCACACAATAATCGACAACGTTCTATACGTAGAAGGTTTGGAACATAATTTGTTGAGCATAAGCGAACTGTGCGACAAAGGTAATATCGTGTCTTTTGATTCTAACTGTTGTATCATTTGTGATGTAATATCTAATAATGTTAAGTTTGTCGGATATCGAGTAAATAATATTTACATGGTCAATCTGGAAGATGTCACTTCTCTACTTTCAAAATGTTTTATTTCAAAAGAAGATGACATATGGCTTTGGCATAGACGCGTCGCTCATATACATATAAAGCATTTAGAAAAACTATCAAAAAATAATTTAGTAATTGGTCTTCGAAAACTCGATTTTGAAACACAAGATTCCTGTGACATGTGTCAAAAATGTAAACAAGTCAGGAATTCATTTAAGAAAAACAATGTGATATCCACTACTAGACCATTGGAGCTTCTCCATATGGACTTATTTGGACCATCACAAATAATGAGTTTTAGAGGGAGCTATTACGCTTTAGTTATTGTCGATGACTTTTCTAGATTCACTTGGACTTTATTTTTAGCATCAAAGAGCGATGCCTACAAACCTTTTAAATGTCTAGCCAAGTAAATTCAAAACCAATCTAACCTAAAGATTATTTACATTCGATCCGACCATAGTGGTGAATTCGAAAACAATAAATTTAACAAATTTTGTAGTAAGCATGGCATTATGCATCAGTTGTAAGCTCCTCGTACCCCTCAACAAAATGGAGTTGTTGAGAGGAAAAATAGAGTTCTAGAGGAACTCGCTAGGACTATGCTAAATGAGAGAAAGGTCCCAAAATATTTTTGGGCTGATGCAGTTCACACAGCATGTTATGTAATGAATAG
>NC_032016.1:8357380-8359664 GCF_001865875.1 Lupinus angustifolius
CACTCGATCAGGTGCTAGCTGATATATCTACGGGAGTGGTAACCCGTAGTTCTTTACGAAACTTCTGTAATTTTGTTGCATTTGTGTCTCAAATAGAGCCAAAGACCATCGATGAAGCCATTGAGGATGTACACTATGGTATAGCTATGCAAGAGGAGCTAAACCAGTTCGAGCGAAATAATGTGTGGGACTTGGTCCCAAACCAAAAGATCATTCCATAATTGGCACCAGATGGGTCTTTCATAATATGCTAGATGAATCTGGCTTAATAATTAGAAATAAGGCTCGCTTAGTGGCCAAAGGCTACAACCAGGAGGAGGGCATCGACTATGATGAGACCTACGCTCCTGTAGTCAGACTTGAGGCCATTAGGATGCTCTTGTCTTTTGCATCAATCATGAACTTTAAACTATTTCAAATGGATGTTAAAAGTGCATTTTTAAATGGATATATTCAAGAGGAGGTGTATGTTGACCAACCACCAGGGTTTGAAAACTTCAAATACTTGAACCACGTATATAAACTCAAGAAAACCCTCTACGGCCTAAAATAGGCTCCCAGAGCCTGGTACGAAAGATTGAGTTCGTTCCTACTTGAAAAATGGTTTCAAAGAGGTTTGGTCGACACCACTCTCTTCATCCGTAGATCAAATAATCATGTCTTACTTGTAAAAATATATGTTGATGATATTATCTTCGGATCTACTAATGACATCCTTTGTAAGGAGTTCTCTAAGTTGATGCACCTAGAGTTTGAGATGTCGATGATGGGAGAGTTGACCTTCTTTCTTGGACTTCAAATAAAACAAATGGAAAACGGCATCTTCATCAGTCGAAGTATTGCAAGGAACTACTAAAGAAGTTTGACATGCAGCAATGCAAGGATGCATCTACACCTATGGCATCTACATGTTATCTAAACAAAGATGAAAAAGGAAAAACGGTTGAGGTAACCAAATATCGTGGGATAATCGGCTCCTTATTATACTTAACTGCTAGCCGCCCCGATATCATGTTTAGCGTTTGTATGTGTGCTAGGTTTCAAGCTTTGCCAAAAGAATCACATTTTATTGCTGTAAAACGTATCATGGGATATCTAAAAGGATCAATAAATATGGGATAATGGTATCCTAGGGATGCCTCCTTATCCTTGGGATTATGGTATCTTAGCTTTCCCTTAATCCTTCTTGTAAACCTTCATCACGGTTCAGCTCTAATTGCAATGGACAAAGGACGTGGAAAAAGAATCACAACAACCGTGATACGTCCACCGCGTGCTCCAAGAGTCGTGCCTTCTCAACCAGCAAGGGAGGACCATGGGGACCCATATTATCCACTAATTCTACAAGAAACAAGGCTGCAGAAATTTCAGGGAGGAAAACCTACATACATTCGGTTTGCTAATGTGGATTGGCATGTGGAACAAAACTTCGAGTTCTCGATTGGTTTGCAAGCTCAAGGGGTTGTCCCCTTCTTGGAACTGAAAGGTAAGATTTACCCTCCTCTAGTTAGGGAGTTTTACTCGAATTTTAGATATAAAAATGGGAAATATTGGTCGATGATAGCTGGAAATTTGTTCTAAATTACTGAAGAAATCTTTATGAATGAGGGTGGATTAGCTGCTTCTAGTGCTAGTTTGAGTGATTGTGGCTGGGCAAATGACCACTCCTTCGATATTGTTGAAATGTATAAGTTGTGCCTGCGTAGACCACAACTCTATGTATAAGGCGAATTGACTAAAGTTGGATCTCTGTCGGTAGAAAATAGGCTCCTGCACTACTTGATTGCCTACATTTTAATTCAGAGAAACACAAATCATGCACAACCTACCTTGAATGACTTGACGTTTATGTTTGCTGTGAAGGAGAACATCATAATAAATTGGTCTGACGAAATTCTGAAGGTCATGTATAGCGTCTCCACCTCTCAATCAAAACTGCTTCCTTATAGTATCTTTATGTCCGGAGTGATTGATTATCTACATATTGACATCTCGGATACTATTGTGATGGACTGCACAGACAAAGATCACTTGATTAGTGAGAGTTTAATTCACAAAATGGGCATCTATAAGTATGGCAACACTTGGCATTATCAAGAAGACTACAAGAATGTGAACCTTGACTCTTCCGGTGAAAATGATCAAGACATTAATCAAGAGCCTTTTGCTGCAACTCAGGGGGAGCATTCAGGACACGCATCACAGGAATCTGTGTTTGAACAAGCTTATATGGATGTTATGGAACAACGTTTGAATAATCAGATAGATCTTCATTTTCAGTCGC
>NC_032016.1:8359764-8372594 GCF_001865875.1 Lupinus angustifolius
TTGAATATGTGTTTTCTGTTTTAACTGTTTTGGATGTCATTCTGTAAGTCCGTTAATCGATTAAATGATAGTGTTAATCGATTAACATGTCTGTTTTGTGTTATAACTGAAATCTGTTTTTTTCTTTTGTAACTGCTTAACTGTTTAACTGTTTTTGCAACAACTTAAACCACTTATTCTCCATGCTATAAATACGAGGCTTCACTTAGAACTCAGTAGCATTCATTTTATTTGTTTAGGGTTGTATTAGAGAGCATTTGCATTCGTATTTTCACTGTTATTTTGCCTGAGAGTTGCATATGTGAGAAGAGAGATTATGTTGTTTTGCTTCTATAAGATGCTTTATGTTTCTGCATAATTTCATATTCATTTGATATTGCTCACATGATCATGCATTAGATTCTGATTGAAAGAAACTTGTTGTATACTGAAAACTGATTAAATCCTTTGTATATTGATGGCTTAACCGATTAGGATAAGGGTTAATCGTTAGTCTTTACATTGTAATATTTTAGGCTTTATGTGCTTAGAATACCTTGATTTTAACGTGTGTTGTGTAGTCTGGATTTGTCTCTTGGTGTGAAATCAACACAGAGATTGAAGTTCTTCACCAAGGCAGGGAGGTCTTGATTTGAGGATAAGATTCTTGGCTGGGGCTTGTTTGCGAGAAAGGTTTTCTCAAGAGGCAAAAGGGTAGAAGTCAAACCAGGTGTTAGAGATCCTAGATTTCAAGAAGAGAGCATCCCTTGTGCTTGTAAATTGAATTGGTAATTGTATCTTAATTCAATATTGTGAAGAAAGAAAATCTCCCTGATCCAGAAGGGGAGGCCTGGATGTAGTTTGCAGTCGACCACAAACGAACCAGGATAAAAATCCTTTTTCCACGGTTCTTTCTTTCTTTATCTTTCTTTTGTTTCTTGCATTGATACACTGAATATATACTTGAGATTTTGGATATCTGTTTAATGTTATATAGTTAACACTTGTATGCAAAAATACCTGAAATATATATGTTTAAGGTGTATCTTAATTGTCGTCCAATTTGCCTATTCTGTTAATCTGCTCTGTAACTGTTTTAATCGATTAAACCCTTTTGTTAATCTATTAACTGGGCTGTTTTTCCAGAAGTTATGTAGTTGTTAAAAAGCGGTAATTTTTAACCGCTCACCTATTCGACCCCCCCCCCCCTTCTAAGTATTCTTAGACCAATGATACCTAACAACGACTCTGCTGGGGAATTTTTAAAGTGAGTCAGGCCCAATAGTGCTATTTGGTTGGATCTAAATACCCTCATTTTTTTACAAATAAAATAAAATAAATAAATAATACATGCATTCTTCATTTTATTTATTTCCATTTAGTTAATTATTTTTATATATTTATCTATCTATTATGTAGCTTTTGCGGTGTAATTTATTTTATATTATTGTGTTTCCTCACACACTCACATAATACACTTGCTGGTAAGTGGCCTTATGTCACATCTGATATTGGCGTGATGGACCATCCAGATTGTTCCCATGTATTGTGAGTTAGCCGCATCATTTACTTGGATTCAATCTTGTGACCTTTAGAAATCTAGAGCTTTTATCTAGTCCACTTTAATCAAGACCTAGTACCTCGCCATAAGGATATGACCTATAAACTATTCAAAATCTTGCAAGTGTACCTTATGTAAGACACAAGAACCATAACTTAAATTCTATCTGTTTTCATTTTAAATTGTCACTTTTGTCCCTAAAAAATATGTTTACGCCTGAGTATTATAAGGATCAAAACTCATTTCCCTCTCCAATGAGGGGTGTCTCTCATCTGTGATAGTAAAAGCTTGTGCAAATGTGAGGAGGAATCCAAATTCTCTATACCAAAAGTTTTATGTGTCTCTATATTAACTCAATGTTGTTTTGTCAAATACCTAAATGTATTAGTATGGCAACTAATGAGAAATTAAATAAGGTGTATTATATATTATTAGGCAAAATCTTATTGGGTTAGTTTAGAGACATAAAAAACTTTTGATTTAGAGAATTTGAGTTTTATGAGAAATTGAGGATAACCATTTCTCCTTTTCGGCCAAGAACCACGTGGCTCCACCAGGATAATATTACCGCTCTATTTCCTACATTTCAATTTCTGGAATTAATCTAGTTGTAACTTGTAACCCAATAATGTTGGATTTTACATTAGTATTTTATTATGGGTTGCCGTTGACTTATTTCAAAGTAAATGAAGTTTTTACATGTATCTAAGAGCTCATAGAAAAATCAAACTATAAATATAAGTTATCACCTCATAATTTCTGCAGAAGAAATTGTAGAATTTAAGTTTTCTTAACATCAACCCTAAGAATATAAAATTAAGGATTGAAAAGGCAAATAAAACTTTGAAAAGCATAAACACATTATTTCGTAAACTCTCTAATAAAATTTAATATTTTATTTAATTTTTTACCTCACTCCTGTTAGGAAAATCTAACTAGTTTATTAAATATTAAACAACAAATAAGTCTTAATCGTAATAACTAAGTGTAGTTACATACTTACATACATCGAGGGACACCATAATAAAATTATTTTACTTTTGTAAGGATAACGAATACAAAAACATTTTTAACAAATCAAATTACAAGTCTCCTTTTGGTATGGTTTGTGCCACATTTATTGATTGTAGTATGATCCAACGAAACTAGATTGGTAATGTTGGACTTATTAGCAAAGGGTATAGAGGTACAAGTGAGAAAACAGATTAAGACCTTTAGGCAAGGGTTTATGAGTTTTTTAAACTTAAAAACTCTTTAACTTATTCTTCCACACTCAATGTGCATGAGACTTTATAATTGAATATATGTAACAATTTCTCCTCAAGTGTAGGTACTAGACATTTATCGGTCTTCTTTCTGTTAAGTTCATTATGTTAGACAAGCCATTAACTATGATATCACTTCAGTTGTGGAACTCGTTCGTAATCGTGGTGTCTCATTGCTTTTGGACATGAGACGATTGAAGAGGTACAAGTGAGACATCATGTCTCAAAACGAAACCTTAATACAATGGTTCCATGAGTCTTTTTTCCTCCTCCTCTCATATATAATGTAGGACTTCATGCTTAAATTTTCTCAACATGTTAAATAAAATCAAAGTTTAATTAAAGCAAATAAGCTTATTAGTGCATCAAAGAATACAAATTTAGAAAGACAAAAATTATTGAAAACAAGAACATTATTTATGTTTTTATAATATATTAAATGAATCATTTTATTCTCCAATCCTTAACTATAAACTAATTAATTTTTTACTTATTTTTATTGATTTAATAACTACACATTGTGTGGGGACAAAATATGTTTTATTAAGTCTAACCTTCTCATCAATTTTATGTTTTCTTAATATCATCCCTAACAATAGAGAATGAAGGATTGAAAATGAAAATAAAACTTTGAAAACCTAAACACATCTTTTTATCAATATATTCAGTACTTAACTCTCTAAAAAAAATTACTATTTAATTTTAAACTTTTTGCCCTCATTCAGTGATACAACAACAAACAAACTTTAGTCCACCAAATTAAGTTCAACTACAAATTGAATAACATCATAATACTTTATTTATTTTAATTTATTAAAGATAATAAATACAAAAATATAGCTAACCAATCAAACTATAAGTCTCATTTTGGTATGATTTGTATGTGCAACATTTATTAATGGTAGTATGATGCAATTAAACTAGAATGGTAATATTGGAATTGTATGCGGAGTATAGAAGCATGGGAGTTCTCATTAAAACTTTAAGGTAATGGTTTCATGTGGTTATTCAACTTATAAACTATTTCACTCATTCTCTCACAATCAATGTGGGACTTTACACTTGAATATACCCAACAACTTCCCTCAAGTGTGTGTATCACACGTTTATCGACTCACTTTCCCTTTATTCCATCTTGTCTTAACCAATCCATCGACTCTAATGTTATTTTTGGACATGTCAGCAACCGAGGAGCCTCCGACCATTATGATTCTGATTGTTATCGAACATTGGAAGATTGAAGAGCTACATTTGAGAAATCATGTCTTGAACCAAAACCTTAAGACAACGAATTCATAACTATTTTCTACTTATAAACTATCAAGTCATCATCTCATATCTAATGCAGGACTTCACACTTGAATATACTCAATAAATTAAATAAAGTGGAAGTTTTCTTAAAGCAAATAAACTTATTAGCACATCAAATTATAGAATATTAAATTATGTAGAAAAAATTATTTAAAAATAAAACATTATTTATGTTTTTATAATATTAAGTGAACCATTTTTTCTAATTAAATTTATATTATTCTTGAATCCTTACCTATAAATTGGTTAGCATTTCCTTTAATTAAATTGTTGTAACAAGATCCAAATCCATAAGCAACTTACAAGTAATTACAACTAAATGTTGGTAACAAATAGCTGAGATGGGTATGTCCCATGAATTTGACTCCACATAGTACACATATTCAACATTTTCTTTATAATATTAATGCCTATACTATTAATTAAATTTCCTTTCCATAGAGTATACATATTATATACGATTATGGAGTTAGTGGTATAAAATTTCATTAAATTCTTAAATGTTTCATATTCGAGAACATAATCTGTAGAACAAAAAATGGAAAGAAAAAAATTTGGCCGTTGATCTACTATATATTTGTTGTGGCTGTATAATTTAGATTTGATTTCAATTCTAAAATTGACTCTCATATTGCTTTCAGAACAGCTGGAGGAGGTGGTGGTGGTGCTGGTGGTGGTGTTGTAGGAGGAGGAATTGGAGGTGGACGTGGTGGCAGCATTGGAGGAGGAGGTGGTGCTTGCGGCGGTGTTGGGGGAGGAATTGAAGGTGCTGCTGGCGGCGGTGTTGGGGGAGGTTTGGTGGTGGCTTAGGAGGTGCAAGTGGAGGTGCTGGAAGAAATTGTAGAATTTAAATTTTCTTAACATCAACCCTAAGAATATGAAATTAAGGATTGAAAAGACAAATAAAATTTTGGAAACCATAAACACATTATTTCATCTATATATTAGGTAATTAACTATCTAATAAAATTTTAATATTTCATTTATTTTTTACCTCACTCATGTTAGGAAAATCTAATTAATTTGTTAAATGTAAAACAACAAATAAGTCTTAACCATACTAGCTAAGTATAGTTACATACTTACATACATCGAATGACATCATAATAAAATTAGTTTAGTTTAGTAAAGATAATGAATACAAAAACATTGTTAACAAATCAAATTCTAAGTCTCATTTTGGTATGGTTCGTGCCACATTTATTAATGGGAATAATGTATGTCCTGGTGTGAGGAGAGAAATTATCTCCTCACATCCACTCATTAATTGACACTTGTGATATTTTACTTTTTGTTTTTTTATTCATTTTAAAAAAAGCTGAAATGTAATGATGTGTCATTGCCTAATTGGTGTAAGGAGAGAAGTTATATCCTTACATCAGGAGATACTCCATCCTCTTTATTAATTGTAGTATGATCCAACGAAACTAGATTGATAATGTTGGACTCATTAGCAAAGAGTGTGAACACCCAATTTTGTCCGTCTCAACATAACTTCACAAAAAAATATATAAAATAAATTTAATAAAACAAACATATTTCAAAAATAAAAATTAACATGTGTCAAAAATGCTTAATGAGTAATTATTGACTCAATAATGAATTAATGATACATTATTTTCATTTTTTGTTTTTAAACGGATTTTAAGTGACTCAATGAATATTTATTATCCTGATTATGGAAACATTCCATTTCTGGAAGAAAAAAAACACGTGCAACATTTACATAATTTTCAATTTCTTAATTAAAGAAAAAGACAATTGTGTTTGAAATATTGTTTGCGATTTTATGAAAATCAAATGATTGTTTGTTTTCTACTCAAATAATAAATTTTATTTTTTTTACTCACTTTGGGGCATTACAACTAATTTTTAGCTTGATTAAAATTATTGGGCGATGTTTAGAATAATCGAACATTTTATGTGATGTCTTGGATCAAAAAACATCATACTCATATTGTTTCAAATAAATAAATAAATAAATTTTAATTTTCAAAATTTAAAAAAACATTAATACAATTCAAATTTTAAATCTGGAATTCATTAAGGGAGAAAACATCTCCCCTTAATCCTCTCTCATTTCTTAATGGGGAAGATTTGTTTTTTGAAAAAAAAACACATGTTTAAGTTCACTATAAATATGCACTATCATCAAGCTACAAAGAGGAAGTTGAAAAAACAACTAATCCACACCAATCCCAAATCTACATACATAACAAACACAAATCATCCATCATCTATTCCCAAAAATCCACAATAATCCAAAAAATATTTTCATACTCAAAAACAAATCAGAGAACCAACATCAATCCAAAATCACCCAAAAAAATCCTTCATTTATCATCTATATCCAAAAACCACATCACACACAATAACCCCAAAATAAATTCCATAACAAGTCTCAAATTTTGCTATTTCTAAAGAAATTATTATATATGCATAAAAAGTCTCAAATTTTGTTTCCTTTTTAATTCTTATACAGTACCTACATTTTTATAAGAATAACAATAACAATTATTAATAGTTTAACTAAGTGTTACGCTTCTAAATTATTTTAAAGAAAGTAGTAATATTAGTAATCAAAAACATTTTAAATGGGAATTTGATAACGATGTTATGTCTCCTGTTGCATCTTTCTTTCCATTCGAGCTGAGAAGCGGTTGCAGTCATTAGTACTTCCTCTATTAATTATCGAAGCGAAAAGAATGTAAGTAACCAATGTCAACTCTTTGTTTATTAAATCCCCCAACCAATTTAAATATTTTCTACACTTTTAATTAATTAAAATTAATCAAGTTAATCAATTTTAATCCAGAACTACGTAGTCTTGTTTTCCCTATTGCACCTAGGGATACGTAGGAGCAAGATGAACTCTTGTCAGACACAAAAATAAAAAATAAATATTTTGTTTTAAGTAATTTAATTTTTATAAATGAAGGGTATTTAATTCTTGCAATTAGTTAAGGTACCATTTAATGACGGGCGAAATGGATGCTAATACCTTCCTCGATTCTTAATGACTCCCGAACCTGAATATCATAGTCCAAGGCCCAATGTGATTGGGCCAAAAGAATTTTCTATATTTTTGGCATAAAAATGTAGTGGCGACTCTAAGAGGACGTGCAGCCGAAAATCGGGGCACGACAGTTGACGACTCTACTGGGAATTTTTTTAAGTGAGTCAGGCCCAATAGTGCTATTTGGTTGGATCTAAATACCCTCATTTTTTTACAAATAAAATAAAATATATAAATAATACATGCATTCTTCATTTTATTTATTTCCATTTAGTTAATTATTTTTATATATTTATCTAACTATTATGTAGCTTTTGCGGTGTAATTTATTTTAAATTATTGTGCTTCCTCACACACTCACATAATACACTTGAGTTTGCACACACATATGCCCTATACTCGGGTATCAGAGATTAAGTTTAAGATTGGAGGGACATTTGCTTTGCTGGTTAGTGGCCTTGTGTCACATCTGGTATTGGCGTGATGGACGATCCAGATTGTTCCCATGTATTGTGAGTTAGCCGCTTGGGGAGCTAGTCTCTTCTCATAACTAAACTATGATATTTGGCTTCCTTTCTTTTAAAATTAGATTCAATCTGGTGACCTTTAGAAGTCTAGAGCTTTTATCTAGTCCACTTTAATCAAGACCTAGTACCTCGCCATAAGGTTATGACCTATAGACTATTCAAAATCTTGCAAGTATACCTTATTTAAGACACAAGAAGCATAACTTAAATTGTATCTGTTTTCATTTTAAATTGTGACTTTTGTCCCTAAAAAATATGTTCATGCTTGAGTATTATAAGGATTTCATTGCACCTCCCTTAATGTCCTTGTGCCACAAGGATGACTAATTTCGATTTTTCATTTCCTTCGATGGATTCAATGCCCTAGAGATAATTTTTTGTCATCTTAATAAGCTAGATTTTAATCATTTAACTCTGAACAGGCCTTAACAATATAATAAGTGTCAAGTTCATGACGACATTTTACTATATTCTAAATGAGGCTACATTTCCCTAAAATGAAGTATTATATCCTAGGGGCATACAAATTGCAATGACAGTAGTACACATCATGATCAATTATATCATCCATTCATACATATATTCCTTAAAAATACATCATTCATTCATACATCCATGCAAAAAAAGACATACATCCATGCAAAAAATACACAATTCAAACATCCACAAATACATCATTCAAACATTCATATAAAAAACGAAAAAATACATCATTCATTCACCAATTCATACATTCATATACTTATTTAAAAAATTAAACAAAAAAATAATCATCCAAACATTACATGCCATACACCATAAATTATATACACTACCCATTATTTGGAAGAACTCATTCATGCAACATCAAATGCATTCATTCAAGAAAAAAAGAAAAATGCAAGCATACATTGTCCTTGCACTCTCCTATCACTTTTTAAAAAATCAATTTTTTAAAAACCACCACCAGCGCGGTGACTAAAGCGATTATTGATACATCTCAAGAGCTCTCCTATCACTTTTCAAAAATCAATTATTATATCCTAGGGGCATACAAATTGCAATGACAGTAGTACACATCATGATCAATTATATCATCCATTCATACATATATTCCTTAAAAATACATCATTCATTCATACATCCATGCAAAAAAAGACATACATCCATGCAAAAAATACACAATTCAAACATCCACAAATACATCATTCAAACATTCATATAAAAAACGAAAAAATACATCATTCATTCACCAATTCATACATTCATATACTTATTTAATAAATTAAACAAAAATATAATCATCCAAACATTACATGCCATACACCATAAATTATATACACTACCCATTATTTGGAAGAACTCATTCATGCAACATCAAATGCATTCATTCAAGAAAAAAAGAAAAATGCAAGCATACATTGTCCTTGCACTCTCCTATCACTCATCTCATTCATTAGTTAACAATCAATTTTTTTTCTTTTTAAAAAATGATATTGTTGTCGCGGTGACTAAAGCGATCCGGGAAAAAAAGGAAATAAACAAGCTGCCCATATTGATACATCTCAAGAGCTAGTTTGAAAACCTTCTCATCATTTTGAAGAGCTCAATTGTCCAATTCGATCCCAATTACTCCTCCATTCACTCATACCCCCTTTTATAAATAAAGATTCTATTTCTATTGGATATCTTTATAACAAGTATATACTAATACATTGATCATGCAAATTTCACCATCTCATACCTCACCCTATCAACCATATTAACCGCATTAACTATATTTATTAAAAAAAACATACAACAAAATAAACCCGAACAAAATAAATTCATGCATTAACGTGAGATATAAGATTTAAAAAACTCATATGGAGGATGATGGAAATGGAAGACCAATATGGTGTGCACTACACCAAATATCGTAACAAACATCAGTCATTCAATAGCGTAATTTTGAACGACAATGTTGAAAATGAAGCGGAAGAACATCAATATCACATAATAAAGCAGGCGTTGTCAATTTGTGTAACTTTAACAGCCTATTCTTGACAATATGTTGTTGAACATCAGTAACGTTAGAGATGGCTTAAATGATTTATTTTTAATAACACATTTGATAGAAAGCGTTGTTGATGTGAATATATACAACAACACATATTTAAGGAAGCACTTTTGAAGATGACATAGTAATTGCGCTTGCTTAATTATGTGGTGTTGATGTTTTATGACTTTTTAAGCGTCCGAGAAATTAATTGTGGAGTAGTTATGCGTCTCTTCATTTGTTTAAATATTAATGGTTGAGTGGTTATGTGTTTCTTAGTTGTTTAAATATTAATGGTTGAGTGGTTATACGTCTCTTCGTTTGTTGAAATATTAATGGTTGTTCATCTATAAATATTGTGGTTCACTCAATGTTCTATTTCATCAGTAAGCTAAGAGCCTAAGAGTATGTGTTTCAATAAGAGTATGTTCATGAAGATAGGAGGAAGAAAAGACAAAGTAGTAAAAAAAAAGAGCAATACTGCAAAGAGTGAAAAATAGAAAAAAGACCCAGATATGTATAGAGGAGTCGAGGAAAAATTGCGTTTCTGTTTCAGAATAATGTGAACATGGTCTTTAATAAGTTTTGATTTTGTAAAAGGGCCCAGATTTCAGTAGGAAGGTGGCTGTCATAAAAGATTGGCATAAAATGATGAAGATTTAGTTCATTGATCTCTTTCAATTTTTTGGTCTCTTTCAATTGAAAGGAAATAAAAGGAAATGATCAATGAAGTATTTTTTTTCATCATCTGTAGCAATTCATTAAGTTCATTGATTTCCTTCATGGCAAACGGACCGCAAATTTTACAAGGAAATCAATGAACTGTTATACAAGATTTGTTTAGAGGAGTCGAAGAAACAATTGTGGGCAAAATTATTTCCTCTTCTACCAAATCATTTAGTTCATTATATTCACTTGTACCAAATCTTTAGTTCATTATAATGTATTTGCCTCTCTGAATGAAAAATAAAACAATTATATTGGATGTTAATTTCTGCTTTTTGTTAATTATTTGGATGGTTATTCTCTTTAATACTTTTGCATTGTTCCTTATTAATAAACACAATAAACAAATTATCAATACTTTATAAATACAAAACAAATTAACAAAATGTAATGTTTAATATTTTATCCAGTTTCGTATTAATAAACACAATTATTTAATAATAATCTACTTCATGGCAACTTCATGTTAATTTACATAAATTCATGTTGTATAAATATTTTCCACTTGTGTAAAATGTTAATTTAACATCGCATAACTACGAATATGCTATTAATTTAAAAAATGAGTTTAGTTTAATAGTGCATAATTACGATTGCGCTGTCAATTAGATTATATTCAACAAACATAATTCAAATAGCACTATCAATTAGATTCTATTTAACAACGTTACATCTCAGTAGCGTTGTTGATGTGTTGATGAAAATAAGTAGTAACAGCTGGATACGCAACAACAGCGCAATCCTTAATATGCGTTCTTGAAGATGTTGATACAACAGCGCTACATTAAATATGCATTATGGAAGATGTCGTGTTCATAAAATGAGTAGTGTACAGTTGGATACACAACAACAGCGCAATCATTAATATGCATTGTTGAAGATGTCAATACAACAGAGCTACCGATAATATGCGCTATTGAAGAGGTCAATACAACAGCGCTATCGTTAATATGCGCTGTTAAATGGTTACTATAGTTTAAATATCTAAAACATGAATTGTTTCCTCTACACTCTCAAACTTACTCGAAATGTAATCCCCACACCCTCAGCAAACCCTCATACTCTCATAAACCCTCATACTCTCATAAACTGAAAAAACTTCATCAATGACTTCCCAAAGTGGCGATCATGTCTCACACAGTGGTGAAGAAGCTTCACCGACAACACAAGACAAGCAAATTGTTGCTCAAAAACGTCCTCCATGTGGAATGACTTCCATGAAGAATCAGTTCTTGCAAACTTGTCCTGGATACCCCAACTAGCTGAGTAGTGGGTGTTGGGAAAATGCACAAGTTGGCTGATGTTATGCTGCATAATGCACGTATCTGACGCCATCATGTGAAGGTCTAGATTGACATTGCAATCGGTGATAATGCGTTGCTGCCAATTCCTCTCGATGTGGATATCTTTAGAGTTGGAGGGGCTATAGGCACTTTTGTGGCTTGGCTAGTAGACCTTGTTCAAGTAATTCCTCCTAAGGTATTTTTCACCTTATGCTCACTCATATTATATATATATTGATCTATAATTGATATGTTTTTATTGAATATTACAGGAAAATCAACATTCCACCCCAAGTAGCACCCAAAAGACTAAGCCATCTTCTGGGGATGTAAGCTCAAAGCCATCTACTGGGGATGTGAGCTCCAAGAAGACTAACAACTATTGTCCTCAACTGATGGAGCATGTAAAGAAAATGGGAGATGATATGATAATTATATCAATTCCTAAGGAAGTCTACAGGGATAATGTTGATGAATACGTTGGCATGAGTGAAGTCTGGGATGTATATAAACGTGATTGTATAGGTGCAAGTGTTGTTTGTATATATATGAGGTAAATTATGTTTTTTTAACTATTCACTTTTGATTGGTGGTGTGTTATAATTAACTAACATTTGTGTTATATATATCATAAAAGCGCTGTTGTATTATTCATAAATATTCTCAAACAACACCTTAATACAAAATCGCATCACACATATATCATTGTTATATTAAGCATGTACAACATGATTGTCTATAAAAAGTGTTGTTGTATTAATCCTTTACAATAGTGCATGTCATGGTTTCCCCTAGAATTCGTTGTAGATTTATAGAAATTAATATCTGCATATACATTTATTAGCAGCATAGACAATCTCAACAGTACAGACATTAATACATTCTCAACACCACAGACACATTAATACAGATCAGAAGTTTGTTATATTAAAATCAATACAATACAACTACAAACAATGAATATCATGCCAATTATATTTTGACAAAGTACATAATTACAAATAAAAAAATTATGTACTTTATCAAAATTGTTAAACCGTACGGTCGGACCAGGTGATTTCATATATAATTAATAATTTTTATCTATAAATATATAATTATATATAAATACAAAATTTTATATAATTAATAATTATGTATAATTA
>NC_032016.1:8372694-8374018 GCF_001865875.1 Lupinus angustifolius
TGGCGGCGGTGCAGGGGGAGGTGTTGGTGGTGGCATAGGAGGTGGTGGAGGTGTAGGTGGAGGCGCTGGAAGAGGTGCAGGTAGAGGCTCTGGTGGTGGTGCAGGTGGAGGCTCTGGTGGTGGTGGTGGTGGAGGTGGTGCAGGTGGAGGCGCTGATGGTGGTTTTTGAATTAAGACATTATTATACTTATACTATCATGCACTATATTCTTCATTCTTAAAGTAAGTATGTACCTTATATTAAACTGTTGATGAAAAATAAAGGCAATTTCTCTTTAATGCTCTATAGGCTTTCAACCCGAGTTAACATGATACTATCACTTGAACAAAGATAATCCCCATTAATGGTGAGACAAGTATATGTTTGTTCACATATTTTTAATGACAAAAGTGTAATTTTATACAATAAAAAAGATATGTGTCATTGAAAGTTCTATTTTTCTTTGTTTTTTAAAGTATTTGTCTCTCCATTAATAGAGAAGATCCTAACTCTTATCAATTACAGCAAAAAAATCAAAGATAGCACACTTCCCTCTCCGATGAGTATATCTCTCATTTCCTCTCCAAGAGTATAGGAAAGTTCTATGATTTTATCCCTTTTATTTAAAGTTAGATTAAACTTATAACCTTAAAATTCAGAGGAAAAAATCATGTCTCTATTGTGGTTAGAGTGATACTCCTCTCCATCATTGCACCTCCCTTAATGTCCTTGTGCCAGAAAGATGACTAATTTCGATTTTTCATTCCCTTCGATGGATTCAATGCCCTAGAGATAATTTTTTGTCATCTTAATAACCTAGATTTTAATCATTTAACTCTGAACAGGCCTTAACAACATAATAAGTGTCAAGTTCATGATGACATTTTACTATATTCTAAATGAGGCTATATTTCCCTAAAATGAAGTATTATATCCTAGGGGCATATAAATTGCAATGAAAGTAGTACACATCATGATCAATTATATCATCCATTCATACATATATTCTTTAAAAATACATCATTCATTCATACATCCAAGCAAAAAAAAATACATAATTCATACATACATCCATGCAAAAAATACATAATTCAAACCATTTCTCCTTTTCGGCCAAGAACCACGTGGCTCCACCAGGATAATATTACCGCTCTATTTCCTACATTTCAATTTCTGGAATTAATCTAGTTGTAACTTGTAACCCAATAATGTTGGATTTTACATTAGTATTTTATTATGGGTTTCCATTGACTTATTTCAAAGTAAATGAAGTTTTTACATGTATCTAAAAGCTCATAGAAAAATCAAACTATAAATATAAGTTATCACCTCATAATTTCTGCA
>NC_032016.1:8374118-8375701 GCF_001865875.1 Lupinus angustifolius
TGGAAAGAAAAAAATTTGGCCGTTGATCTACTATATATTTGTTGTGGCTGTATAATTTAGATTTGATTTCAATTCTAAAATTGACTCTCATATTGCTTTCAGAACAGCTGGAGGAGGTGGTGGTGGTGCTGGTGGTGGTGTTGTAGGAGGAGGAATTGGAGGTGGACGTGGTGGCAGCATTGGAGGAGGAGGTGGTGCTTGCGGCGGTGTTGGGGGAGGAATTGAAGGTGCTGCTGGCGGCGGTGTTGGGGGAGGTTTGGTGGTGGCTTAGGAGGTGCAAGTGGAGGTGCTGGAAGAAATTGTAGAATTTAAATTTTCTTAACATCAACCCTAAGAATATGAAATTAAGGATTGAAAAGACAAATAAAATTTTGGAAACCATAAACACATTATTTCATCTATATATTAGGTAATCAACTCTCTAATAAAATTTTAATATTTCATTTATTTTTTACCTCACTCCTGTTAGGAAAATCTAATTAATTTGTTAAATGTAAAACAACAAATAAGTCTTAACCATACTAGCTAAGTATAGTTACATACTTACATACATCGAATGACATCATAATAAAATTAGTTTAGTTTAGTAAAGATAATGAATACAAAAACATTGTTAACAAATCAAATTATAAGTCTCATTTTGGTATGGTTCGTGCCACATTTATTAATGGGAATAATGTATGTCCTGGTGTGAGGAGAGAAATTATCTCCTCACATCCACTCATTAATTGACACTTGTGATATTTTACTTTTTGTTTTTTTATTCATTTTAAAAAAAGCTGAAATGTAATGATGTGTCATTGCCTAATTGGTGTAAGGAGAGAAGTTATATCCTTACATCAGGAGATACTCCATCCTCTTTATTAATTGTAGTATGATCCAACGAAACTAGATTGATAATGTTGGACTCATTAGCAAAGAGTGTGAACACCCAATTTTGTCCGTCTCAACATAACTTCACAAAAAAATATATAAAATAAATTTAATAAAACAAACATATTTCAAAAATAAAAATTAACATGTGTCAAAAATGCTTAATGAGTAATTATTGACTCAATAATGAATTAATGATACATTATTTTCGTTTTTTGTTTTTAAACGGATTTTAAGTGACTTAATGAATATTTATTATCCTGATTATGGAAACATTCCATTTCTGGAAGAAAAAAAACACATGCAACATTTACATAATTTTCAATTTCTTAATGAAAGAAAAAAACAATTGTGTTTGAAATATTGTTTGCGATTTTATGAAAATCAAATGATTGTTTGTTTTCTACTCAAATAATTAATTTTATTTTTTTGACTCACTTTGGGGCATTACAACTAATTTTTAGCTTGATTAAAATTATTGGGCGATGTTTAGAATAATCGAACATTTTATGTGATGTCTTGGATCAAAAAACATCATACTCATATTGTTTCAAATAAATAAATTTTAATTTTCAAAATTTAAAAAAACATTAAAATAATTCAAATTTTAAATCTGGAATTCATTAATGGAGAAAACATCTCCTCTGAATCATCTCTCATTTCTTAATGGGGAAGATTTGTTTTTTGAAAAAAAAAACACATGTTTAAGT
>NC_032016.1:8375801-8378149 GCF_001865875.1 Lupinus angustifolius
AATTTAAATATTTTCTACACTTTTAATTAATTAAAATTAATCAAGTTAATCAATTTTAATCCAGAACTACGTAGTCTTGTTTTCCCTATTGCACCTAGGGATACGTAGGAGCAAGATGAACTCTTGTCAGACACAAAAATAAAAAATAAATATTTTGTTTTAAGTAATTTAATTTTTATAAATGAAGGGTATTTAATTCTTGCAATTAGTTAATTTACCATTTAATGACGGGCGAAATGGATGCTAATACCTTCCTCGATTCTTAATGACTCCCGAACCTGAATATCATAGTCCAAGGCCCAATGTGATTGGGCCAAAAGAATTTTCTATATTTTTGGCATAAAAATGTAGTGGCGACTCTAAGAGGACGTGCAGCCGAAAATCGGGGCACGACAGTTGACGACTCTACTGGGAATTTTTTTAAGTGAGTCAGGCCCAATAGTGCTATTTGGTTGGATCTAAATACCCTCATTTTTTTACAAATAAAATAAAATATATAAATAATACATGCATTCTTCATTTTATTTATTTCCATTTAGTTAATTATTTTTATATATTTATCTAACTATTATGTAGCTTTTGCGGTGTAATTTATTTTAAATTATTGTGCTTCCTCACACACTCACATAATACACTTGAGTTTGCACACACATATGCCCTATACTCGGGTATCAGAGATTAAGTTTAAGATTGGAGGGACATTTGCTTTGCTGGTTAGTGGCCTTGTGTCACATCTGGTATTGGCGTGATGGACGATCCAGATTGTTCCCATGTATTGTGAGTTAGCCGCTTGGGGAGCTAGTCTCTTCTCATAACTAAACTATGATATTTGGCTTCCTTTCTTTTAAAATTAGATTCAATCTGGTGACCTTTAGAAGTCTAGAGCTTTTATCTAGTCCACTTTAATCAAGACCTAGTACCTCGCCATAAGGTTATGACCTATAGACTATTCAAAATCTTGCAAGTATACCTTATTTAAGACACAAGAAGCATAACTTAAATTGTATCTGTTTTCATTTTAAATTGTGACTTTTGTCCCTAAAAAATATGTTCATGCTTGAGTATTATAAGGATTTCATTGCACCTCCCTTAATGTCCTTGTGCCACAAGGATGACTAATTTCGATTTTTCATTTCCTTCGATGGATTCAATGCCCTAGAGATAATTTTTTGTCATCTTAATAAGCTAGATTTTAATCATTTAACTCTGAACAGGCCTTAACAATATAATAAGTGTCAAGTTCATGACGACATTTTACTATATTCTAAATGAGGCTACATTTCCCTAAAATGAAGTATTATATCCTAGGGGCATACAAATTGCAATGACAGTAGTACACATCATGATCAATTATATCATCCATTCATACATATATTCCTTAAAAATACATCATTCATTCATACATCCATGCAAAAAAAGACATACATCCATGCAAAAAATACACAATTCAAACATCCACAAATACACCATTCAAATATATATCATTCAAACATTCATATAAAAAACAAAAAAATATATCATTCATTCACCAATTCATACATTCATATACTTATTTAATAAATTAAACAAAAATATAATCATCCAAACATTACATGCCATACACCATAAATTATATACACTACCCATTATTTGGAAGAACTCATTCATGCAACATCAAATGCATTCATTCAAGAAAAAAAGAAAAATGCAAGCATACATTGTCCTTGCACTCTCCTATCACTCATCTCATTCATTAGTTAACAATCAATTTTTTTTCTTTTTAAAAAATGATATTGTTGTCGCGGTGACTAAAGCGATCCGGGAAAAAAAGGAAATAAACAAGCTGCCCATATTGATACATCTCAAGAGCTAGTTTGAAAAGCTTCTCATCATTTTGAAGAGCTCAATTGTCCAATTCGATCCCAATTACTCCTCCATTCACTCATACCCCCTTTTATAAAGAAAGATTATATTTCTATTGGATATCTTTATAACAAGTATATACTAATACATTGATCATGCAAATTTCACCATCTCATACCTCACCCTATCAACCATATTAACCGCATTAACTATATTTATTAAAAAAAACATACAACAAAATAAACCCGAACAAAATAAATTCATGCATTAACGTGAGATATAAGATTTAAAAAACTCATATGGAGGATGATGGAAATGTAAGACCAATATGATATGCACTACACCAAATATCGTAACAAACATCAGTCATTCAACAGCGTAATTTTGAACGACAATGTTGAAAATGAGGCGGAAGAACATCAATAGCACTTAATAAAGCAGGCGTTGTCAATTTGTGTAACTTTAACAGCATATTCTTGACAATATGTTGTTGAACATCAGTAACG
>NC_032016.1:8378249-8380003 GCF_001865875.1 Lupinus angustifolius
ATTTCCTTCATGGCAAACGGACCGCAAATTTTACAAGGAAATCAATGAACTGTTATACAAGATTTGTTTAGAGGAGTCGAAGAAACAATTGTGGGCAAAATTATTTCCTCTTCTACCAAATCATTTAGTTCATTATATTCACTTGTACCAAATCTTTAGTTCATTATAATGNTTTTTTTCATCATCTGTAGCAATTCATTAAGTTCATTGATTTCCTTCATGGCAAACGGACCGCAAATTTTACATGGAAATCAATGAACTGTGATACAAGATTTGTTTAGAGGAGTCGAAGAAACAATTGTGGGCAAAATTATTTCCTCTTCTACCAAATCATTTAGTTCATTATATTCACTTGTACCAAATCTTTAGTTCATTATAATGTATTTGCCTCTCTGAATGAAAAATAAAACAATTATATTGGATGTTAATTTCTGCTTTTTGTTAATTATTTGGATGGTTATTCTCTTTAATACTTTTGCATTGTTCCTTATTAATAAACACAATAAACAAATTATCAATACTTTATAAATACAAAACAAATTAACAAAATGTAATGTTTAATATTTTATCCAGTTTCGTATTAATAAACACAATTATATAATAATAATCTACTTCATGGCAACTTCATGTTAATTTACGTAAATTCATGTTGTATAAATATTTTCCACTTATGTAAAATGTTAATTTAACATCGCATAACTACGAATATGCTATTAATTTAGAAAATGAGTTTAGTTTAATAGTGCATAATTACGATTGTGCTGTCAATTAGATTATATTCAACAAGCATAATTCAAATAGCACTGTCAATTAGATTCTATTTAACAACGTTACATCTCAGTAGCGTTGTTGATGTGTTGATGAAAATAAGTAGTAACAGCTGGATACGCAACAACAACGCAATCCTTAATATGCGTTCTTGAAGATGTTGATACAACAGCGCTACATTAAATATGCATTATGGAAGATGTCGTGTTCATAAAATGAGTAGTGTACAGTTGGATACACAACAACAGCGCAATCATTAATATGCATTGTTGAAGATGTCAATACAACAGAGCTACCGATAATATGCGCTATTGAAGAGGTCAATACAACAGCGCTATCGTTAATATGCGCTGTTAAATGGTTACTATAGTTTAAATATCTAAAACATGAATTGTTTCCTCTACACTCTCAAACTTACTCGAAATGTAATCCCCACACCCTCAGCAAACCCTCATACTCTCATAAACCCTCATACTCTCATAAACTGAAAAAACTTCATCAATGACTTCCCAAATTGGCGATGGAAGTTGGGTAAAATAGCAAAGTAAAATTAACATACATTAACATTTTTATCCTTTTATTTAAATTTAGATTACACTTTTACCCTTAAAATNCCTCCATGTGGAATGACTTCCATGAAGAATCAGTTCTTGCAAACTTGTCCTGGATACCCCAACTAGCTGAGTAGTGGGTGTTGGGAAAATGCACAAGTTGGCTGATGTTATGCTGCATAATGCACGTATCTGACGCCATCATGTGAAGGTCTAGATTGACATTGCAATCGATGATAATGCGTTGCTGCTAATTCCTCTCGACGTGGATATCTTCAGAGTGGGAGGGGCTATAGGCACTTTCGTGGCTTGGCTAGTAGACCTTGTTCAAGTAATTCCTCCTAAGGTATTTTTCACCTTATGCTCACTCATATTATATATATATTGATCTATAATTGATATGTTTTTATTGAATATTACAGGAAAATCAACATT
>NC_032016.1:8380103-8382355 GCF_001865875.1 Lupinus angustifolius
TATATAATTAATAATTTTTATCTATAAATATATAAATATATATAAATACAAAATTGTATATAACTAATAATTATGTATAATTATATTGAAGTAACATCTCTACATATTTTAGACTGGAGATAAAACAAAATATTAGAAAAATGTTCCACTATTTTAATTTTAAGGACGTTTATTCCGGTTTAACTGTCTATAACACGATCGGACCAAATTTCTCTGGTTCAAAGTGATCCCCCTAATTCGGCCAGGATTACAAACCAGAGTCATTTTTAAGTCCGATCAACGGTCGGACAGGTTGGACTGTTCGGTCTGATCTTCACAATACTGGTTTCATGAGTTTTTAACTCAATTCTCTCACATCCAATGTGAGACTTTACACTTGAATATACCCAACAATCTCTCTCAAGTATAGGTATCATACACTTATGAGTCTCCTTTCCCTTGAATCAACCATGCTTGTCTTAACCGAGTCATCATCTCTAATGATACTTGTTGGACCCATCCCCTACCAGGGAGCCCCCAAGCATCATGATTCCCATTGTTATTGAACATGAGAAAATGGAAGAACCACATGTGAGAAATGGCGTCTTAAACTAAAACCTCAAGACAAAGGATCCAAGGGTTTTGTTATCTAATGCATGACTTTATACTTAAATTTAATTAACAAGATCAATAAAACCAAAGTTTAATTAAAGCTAATAAGCTTATTAGTGCATCAAAGAATACTAGATTAGGAAGAAAATTTTATTTAAAAATAAAATAGTATTTATGTTTTTAAAATATTAAGTGAATCATTTTTGTCATTTTATTTTATTCTCGAATCCTTCACTATAAATTGGTTAGCATTTCCTTTCATTAAATTGTTATAACGACATCCAAATCCAGAAGCAACTTACAAGTTACTTACAACTAAATGTTGTTAACAAATAGCTGAGATGTGTATGTCCCATGAATTCGGCTCCACATGGTACACATATTAAACATTTTCTTTATAATATTAATGCATATACTATTAATTAAATTTCCTTTATAAGCATTTTCATCCAAAGAGTATACATATTATATACCAAAAATGAGTTAGTATAGTGTTATAAAATTCTAAAGATCCTTAAATATGTTTGACACTAGACAATTTTATGTGTGTGAACAACTAACCAATTGATGTGAAGGCTGAAAATCAAGCTCACACGCTACCCCATATATGGTTTTGCAGTATCAGATAATACACATGGTGGGACAAGCTGGCCAGTTATAGATGTAAAGTTCAAGTACCATAAAAGATATTTGGCCTCTAGATCAATTTAGAACTTCAATCACAACTACTTATAGTAAACTTTGCTACATATAAATTTCACTCAGGCAGAAAATAGGATACTGTAATAATGACACTGCATTCTTGACCAGATTCGTTACCTAGAACGTCGAATATTTTTACTAAGTCACTTTATTTCACTCAAAATAGCATAAAACTTAGACATAAATATTTCCTAGAAGAAAATCATTCTTATATAACTTTAATATGGAAAATTAGTATTTAGTACATCTGTGATATTAGTATTTATTAGTTAGTAGCTGTACTACTCAATAGTGTACTTAAAGTAGTTGATGGATGGTACATGACATCTAAAAATTATACTGCCAATAATATAACATGTTTGAATTTTTTGGCTATGTTTAATAGAAAGAAGAACTATACGAAAGCCTAGTTCATAAGTCTAAGTCTAAGTTGTACATGTATTAATGGCATGTTCTTTTCTTTATGGTATAAATATGAGTTCATGCAAGGCTTTCTCATCACAAGCTCTTTTTTCATCAACCTCATTTTTGAAAAGTAGAGATGGGGAAATCACATAAGTGTGTTTGTGTGATAGCTGTGATATTTGTAGTGGTGATAGGAATAGCAGAATGTAGACAATTCCAAAAAAATGAACTAGTTGACGAGTTTGAAGGTGGTGGCTTAGGAAGTGGTGGTGGTTTTGAAGGTGGAAAACGTGGTGGAAGTGGAGTTGCATTTGGAGGGGGACATGGTGGCGGCATTGGAGGAGGTGGTGGTGGCGCAGGAGGAGGAACAGGAGGTGGAAATGGTGTTGGCATTGGCGGCGGTGGAGGTGCTGGTGGCGGTACAGGAGGAGGAATTGGAGGTGGACGTGGTGGTGGCATTGGAGGAGGAGGAGGTGTAGGAGGAGGAATTGGAAGCAGACATGGTGGTGGCATTGGAGGAGGTGGTGGTGCTGGTGGTGGTGTAGGAGGAGGAC
>NC_032016.1:8382455-8384573 GCF_001865875.1 Lupinus angustifolius
GTTCTATTTTTCTTTGTTTTTTAAATTATTTGTCCATCCATTAATAGAGAAGATCCTAACTCTTATCATTTACAACAAAAAAATCAAAGATAGCACACTTCCCTCTCCGATGAGTATATCTCTCATTTCCTCTCCAAGAGTATAGGAAAGTTCTATGATTTTATCCCTTTTATTTAAAGTTAGATTAAACTTATAACCTTAAAATTCAGAGGAAAAAATCATGTCTCTATTGTGGTTAGAGTGATACTCCTCTCCAGTAATGGAGATGGAAGTTGGGTAAAATAGCGAAGTAAAAGTAACATACATTAACATTTTTATCCTTTTATTTAAATTTAGATTACACTTTTACCCTTAAAATTCAAATGAAAAACTCATTTCCCTCTCCAATGAGGGGTGTCTCTCATCTGTGATAGTAAAAGCTTGTGCAAATGTGAGGACGAATCCAAATTCTCGATACCAAAAGTTTTATGTGTCTCTATATTAACTCAATGTTGCTTTGTCAAATACCTAAATGTATTAGTATGGCAACTAATGAAAAATTAAATAAGGTGTATTATATATTATTAGGCAAAATCTTATTGGGTTAGTTTAGAGACATAAAAAACTTTTGATTTAGAGAATTTGAGTTTTATGAGAAATTGAGGATAACCATTTCTCCTTTTCGGCCAAGAACCACGTGGCTCCACCAGGATAATATTACCGCTCTATTTCCTACATTTCAATTTCTGGAATTAATCTAGTTGTAACTTGTAACCCAATAATGTTGGATTTTACATTAGTATTTTATTATGGGTTGCCGTTGACTTATTTCAAAGTAAATGAAGTTTTTACATGTATCTAAGAGCTCATAGAAAAATCAAACTATAAATATAAGTTATCACCTCATAATTTCTGCAGAAGAAATTGTAGAATTTAAGTTTTCTTAACATCAACCCTAAGAATATAAAATTAAGGATTGAAAAGGCAAATAAAACTTTGAAAAGCATAAACACATTATTTCGTAAACTCTCTAATAAAATTTAATATTTTATTTAATTTTTTACCTCACTCCTGTTAGGAAAATCTAACTAGTTTATTAAATATTAAACAACAAATAAGTCTTAATCGTAATAACTAAGTGTAGTTACATACTTACATACATCGAGTGACGCCATAATAAAATTATTTTACTTTTGTAAGGATAACGAATACAAAAACATTTTTAACAAATCAAATTACAAGTCTCCTTTTGGTATGGTTTGTGCCACATTTATTGATTGTAGTATGATCCAACGAAACTAGATTGGTAATGTTGGACTTATTAGCAAAGGGTATAGAGGTACAAGTGAGAAAACAGATTAAGACCTTTAGGCAAGGGTTTATGAGTTTTTTAAACTTAAAAACTCTTTAACTTATTCTTCCACACTCAATGTGCATGAGACTTTATAATTGAATATATGTAACAATTTCTCCTCAAGTGTAGGTACTAGACATTTATCGGTCTCCTTTCTGTTAAGTTCATTATGTTAGACAAGCCATTAACTATGATATCACTTCAGTTGTGGAACTCGTTCGTAATCGTGGTGTCTCATTGCTTTTGGACATGAGACGATTGAAGAGGTACAAGTGAGACATCATGTCTCAAAACAAAACCTGAATACAATGGTTCCATGGGTCTTTTTTCCTCCTCCTCTCATATATAATGTAGGACTTCATGCTTAAATTTTCTCAACATGTTAAATAAAATCAAAGTTTAATTAAAGCAAATAAGCTTATTAGTGCATCAAAGAATACAAATTTAGAAAGACAAAAATTATTGAAAACAAGAACATTATTTATGTTTTTATAATATATTAAATGAATCATTTTATTCTCCAATCCTTAACTATAAACTAATTAATTTTTTACTTATTTTTATTGATTTAATAACTACACATTGTGTGGGGACAAAATATGTTTTATTAAGTCTAACCTTCTCATCAATTTTATGTTTTCTTAATATCATCCCTAACAATAGAGAATGAAGGATTGAAAATGAAAATAAAACTTTGAAAACCTAAACACATCTTTTTATCAATATATTCAGTACTTAACTCTCTAAAAAAAATTACTATTTAATTTTAAACTTTTTGCCCTCAT
>NC_032016.1:8384673-8387782 GCF_001865875.1 Lupinus angustifolius
CGAAACTTCTGTAATTTTGTTGCATTTGTGTCTCAAATAGAGCCAAAGACCATCGATGAAGCCATTGAGGATGTACACTATGGTATAGCTATGCAAGAGGAGCTAAACTAGTTCGAGCGAAATAATGTGTGGGACTTGGTCCCAAACCAAAAGATCATCCCATAATTGGCACCAGATGGGTCTTTCATAATATGCTAGATGAATTTGGCTTAATAATTAGAAATAAGGCTCGCTTAGTGGCCAAGGGCTACAACCAGGAGGAGGGCATCGACTATGATGAGACCTACGCTCCTGTAGTCAGACTTGAGGCCATTAGGATGCTCTTGTCTTTTGCATCAATCATGAACTTTAAACTATTTCAAATGGATGTTAAAAGTGCATTTTTAAATGGATATATTCAAGAGGAGGTGTATGTTGACCAACCACCAGGGTTTGAAAACTTCAAATACTTGAACCACGTATATAAACTCAAGAAAACCCTCTACGGCCTAAAATAGGCTCCTAGAGCCTGGTACGAAAGATTGAGTTTGTTCCTACTTGAAAAATGGTTTCGAAGAGGTTTGGTCGACACCACTCTCTTCATCCGTAGATCAAATAATCATGTCTTACTTGTAAAAATATATGTTGATGATATTATCTTCGGATCTACTAATGACATCCTTTGTAAGGAGTTCTCTAAGTTGATGCACCTAGAGTTTGAGATGTCGATGATGGGAGAGTTGACCTTCTTTCTTGGACTTCAAATAAAACAAATGGAAAACGGCATCTTCATCCATCAGTCGAAGTATTGCAAGGAACTACTAAAGAAGTTTGACATGCAGCAATGCAAGGATGCATCTACACCTATGGCATCTACATGTTATCTAAACAAAGATGAAAAAGGAAAAACGGTTGAGGTAACCAAATATCGTGGGATAATCGGTCCTTATTATACTTAACTGCTAGCCGCCCCGATATCATGTTTAGCGTTTGTATGTGTGCTAGGTTTCAAGCTTTGCCAAAAGAATCACATTTTATTGCTGTAAAACGTATCATGGGATATCTAAAAGGATCAATAAATATGGGATAATGGTATCCTAGGGATGCCTCCTTATCCTTGGGATTATGGTATCTTAGCTTTCCCTTAATCCTTCTTGTAAACCTTCATCACGGTTCAGCTCTAATTGCAATGGACAAAGGACGTGGAAAAAGAATCACAACAACCGTGATACGTCCACCGCGTGCTCCAAGAGTCGTGCCTTCTCAACCAGCAAGGGAGGACCATGGGGACCCATATTATCCACTAATTCTACAAGAAACAAGGCTGCAGAAATTTCAGGGAGGAAAACCTACATACATTCGGTTTGCTAATGTGGATTGGCATGTGGAACAAAACTTCGAGTTCTCGATTGGTTTGCAAGCTCAAGGGGTTGTCCCCTTCTTGGAACTGAAAGGTAAGATTTACCCTCCTCTAGTTAGGGAGTTTTACTCGAATTTTAGATATAAAAATGGGAAATATTGGTCGATGATAGCTGGAAATTTGTTCTAAATTACTGAAGAAATCTTTATGAATGAGGGTGGATTAGCTGCTTCTAGTGCTAGTTTGAGTGATTGTGGCTGGGCAAATGACCACTCCTTCGATATTGTTGAAATGTATAAGTTGTGCCTGCGTAGACCACAACTCTATGTATAAGGCGAATTGACTAAAGTTGGATCTCTGTCGGTAGAAAATAGGCTCCTGCACTACTTGATTGCCTACATTTTAATTCAGAGAAACACAAATCATGCACAACCTACCTTGAATGACTTGACGTTTATGTTTGCTGTGAAGGAGAACATCATAATAAATTGGTCTGACGAAATTCTGAAGGTCATGTATAGCGTCTCCACCTCTCAATCAAAACTGCTTCCTTATAGTATCTTTATGTCCGGAGTGATTGATTATCTACATATTGACATCTCGGATACTATTGTGATGGACTGCACAGACAAAGATCACTTGATTAGTGAGAGTTTAATTCACAAAATGGGCATCTATAAGTATGGCAACACTTGGCATTATCAAGAAGACTACAAGAATGTGAACCTTGACTCTTCCGGTGAAAATGATCAAGACATTAATCAAGAGCCTTTTGCTGCAACTCAGGGGGAGCATTCAGGACACGCATCACAGGAATCTGTGTTTGAACAAGCTTATATGGATGTTATGGAACAACGTTTGAATAATCAGATAGATCTTCATTTTCAGTCGCTTAAGGATTCGCTAATGGACACTGTTGATCATGTTTTCTCTTGAGAATTTTATCTTTTCTTAGCATTGCTATTTCATTTCATTTTGGATTGTAAGTAACACTAATCTACTGTTGCACTACTGTTTTACATGTTAAATTTTTCGACTTATTACGTTCATGCTTGATTTTTAATTATGTTACATATAGCCTTTATGTTATTTATAATGGATCTTGATCATGAATGGTATATGTGACAATGTTGAATGATCGTGCCTGCTGCAAAATCCTCAAATTTATCAAATGCATAATAATTCCATGCTTAATTTGCTTATGCATAACCCTTTCATGCCATTCAAACTATTCTGCTGCTATCTGGTGTACATTTAATCGATTAACTACACTACTTAATCGATTAAATGTAGTAAAAATAAAAATTGTGCATTTGTTCCAGCTTCTTCCAGCTGATTAATTAGTTATCTACCCAGGTTTAACTGATTACTATAGTCTGTTAATAACCCTGATAACTCTCCTAACCTTTGACAAATTGAATATTCTTATATTTTTGATAATGTCAAAAGGGGAAGAAAGGTTGCTTGTTGCGTTACATACATTTTGCCGGTTGTATAAAGCATTTTGCAGGTTGTTTCTATTCAGCTTCCGTACATACTTTTGCTTATGAAACAGAGAAGCAATGCGCTTTAACTTTGGTATTCGAAAAACAACCTTTAACAAAAATTCTGCAAATTCATCATCAAGCTTATCCATCAACAAATTGAAGATTTTTGATGAAGTGTTTGTCATCATCAAAAAGGGGGAGATTGAAAGTGCAAAGTGTCAAGAATAGCACTAGCATATCTTAGTGTATGTTTTGATGAAGACAAGGTTCTAACAAAGCTTGA
>NC_032016.1:8387882-8388269 GCF_001865875.1 Lupinus angustifolius
AAGAAAGAAAATCTCCCTGATCCAGAAGGGGAGGCCTGGATGTAGTTTGCAGTCGACCACAAACGAACCAGGATAAAAATCCTTTTTCCACGGTTCTTTCTTTCTTTATCTTTCTTTTGTTTCTTGCATTGATACACTGAATATATACTTGAGATTTTGGATATCTGTTTAATGTTATATAGTTAACACTTGTATGCAAAAATACCTGAAATATATATGTTTAAGGTGTATCTTAATTGTCGTGCAATTTGCCTATTCTGTTAATCTGCTCTGTAACTGTTTTAATCGATTAAACCCTTTTGTTAATCGATTAACTGGGCTGTTTTTCCAGAAGTTAGGTAGTTGTTAAAAAGCGGTAATTTTTAACCGCTACACCTATTCGACCCC
>NC_032016.1:8388369-8404014 GCF_001865875.1 Lupinus angustifolius
AAAATACATCATTCATTCACCAATTCATACATTCATATACTTATTTAAAAAATTAATCACAAAAAAATAATCATCCAAACATTGCATGCCATACACCATAAATTATATACACTACCCATTATTTGGAAGAACTCATTCATGCAACATCAAATGCATTCATTCAAGAAAAAAAGAAAAAAGCAAGCGTACATTATCCTTGCACGCTCCTATCACTCATCTCATTCATTAGTTGACAATCAGTTTTTTTTCTTTTTCAAAAATGATATTGTTGGACCTGCCCGAAGCGATCCGGCAAAAAATGGAAATAAACAAGCTGCCCATATTGATACATCTCAAGTGCTAGTTTGAAAAGCTTCTCATCATTTTGAAGAGCTCAATTGTCCAATTCGATCCCAATTACTCCTCCATTCACTCATCCCCCCTTTTATAAATAAAGATTCTATTTCTATTGGATATCTTTATAACAAGTATATACTAATGCATTGGTCATGCAAATTTCATCATCTCATACCTCACCTTATGAACCATATTAACCTCATTAACTATATTTATTAAAAAACATACAACAAAATAAAACCGAACAAAAAAAATTCATGCATTAACGTGAGATATAAGATTTAAAAACCTCATATGGATGATGATGGAAATGTAAGACCAATATGGTGTGCACTACGCCAGATATCATGATAAACACATGTCATTCAACAGTGTAATTTTGAACGACACTGTTGAAAATGAGGCGGAAGAACATCAATAGTACGTAATAAAGCAAGCGCTGTCAATTTGTGTAACTTCAACAACCTATTCTTGACAATATGTTGTTGAACATCAGTAACGTTAGCGATGGCTTAAATGATTTATTTTTAATAACGCATTTGATAGAAAGCATTGTTGATGTGAATATATACAACAACGCATATTTAAGGAAGTGATGTTGCAGATGACATAGTAATTGCGCTTGCTTAATAATGCGGGGTTGATGTTTTACGACTTTTTATGCATTCGAGAAATTAATGGTGGAGTAGTTATGCGTTTCTTCATTTGTTTAAATATTAATGGTTGTGTGGTTATGTGTTTCTTAGTTGTTTAAATATTAATGGTTGAGTGGTTATACGTCTCTCCGTTTGTTGAAATATTAATAGTTTTTCATCTATAAATATTGTGGTTCACTCAATGTTCTATTTCATCAGTAAGCTAAGAGCCTAAGCATATGTGTTTCTATAAGAGTATGTTCATGAAGATAGGAGGAAGAAAAGACAAAGTAGTAAAAAAAAAAAGCAATACTGCAAAGAGTGAAAAATAGAAAAAGCACCCAAATTTGTATAGAGGAGTCGAGGAAAATAATTGTGTTTCTGTTTCAGAATAATATCAACGTGGTCTTTAATAAGTTTTGATTTTGCAAAAGGGCCCAGATTTCATAAGGAATGTGGCTGTCATACAAGATTTGCATAAAATGATGAAGATTTAGTTCATTGATCACTTTCAATTTTTTGGTCTCTTTCAATTGCAAGGAAATAAAAGGAAAATGATCAATGAGGTATTTTTCTTCATCATCTGTAGCAATTCATTAAGTTCATTGATTTCCATCATGGCAAACGGACCCCAAATTTTACAAGGAAATCAATGAACTGTTATACAAGATTTGTGTAGAGGAGTCGAAGATAAAATTGTGGGCAAAATTATTTCCTCTTCTACCAAATCATTTAGTTCATTATATTCACATGTACCTAATCATTTAGTTCATTATAATGTATTTTGCCTCTCTGACTGAATAATAAAACAATTATTTTGGATGTTAATTTCTGTTTTTTGTTAATTATTTGGATGGTTATTCTCTTTAATACTTTTGCATTGTTCCTTATTAATAAACACAATAAACAAATTATCAATACTTTATAAATACAAAACAAATTAACAAAATGTAATGTTTAATATTTTATCCAGTTTCGTATTAATAAACACAATTATATAATAATAATCTACTTCATGGCAACTTCATGTTAATTTACGTAAATTCATGTTGTATAAATATTTTCCACTAATGTTAATTTACGTAAACTCATGTTGTATAAATATTTTCCAGTTATGTAAAATGTTAATTTAACATCGCATAACTACGAATATGTTATTAATTTAGAAAATAAGTTTAGTTTAACAGCGCCTAATTACGATTGTGCTGTCAATTAGATTCTATTCAACAACGCATAATTCAGATAGCGATGTCAATTATATTCTATTCAACAATGCTACATCTCGGTAGCGTTGTTGATGTGTTAATGAAAATAAGTAGTAACAGCTAGATCCGCAACAACAGTGCAATCCTTAATATGCATTGTTGAAGATGTTGATACAACAACGCTACATTAAATATGCATTATGGAAGATGTCATGTTCATAAAATGAGTAGTGTATAGTTGGATACACAACAATAGCACAATCGTTAATATGCACTATTGAAGAGGTCAATACAACAACGCTATTGTTAATATGCGCTGTTAAATGGTTACTATAGTTTAAATATCTAAAACATGAATTGTTTCCTCTACACTCTCAAACTTACTCGAAAACTAATCCCCACACTCTCTGCAAACCCTCATACGCTAATAAACCCTCGTAATATCATAAACTGAAAAAACTTCATCAATGCCTTCCCAAAGTGACGATCATGTATCTCACAGTGGTGACAAAGCTTCACTGACTCCACAAGACAAGCAAATTGTTGCTCAAAAACGACCTCCATGTGGAATGACTTCCATGAAGAATGTCATTCGGTCAAGAAGTAAGGATGTGAAGATAGAAGTTCAATACAACTCTAAAGGCCAACCATTAAACTCGAAGTGTGGCAATGCATTGGTAAGCTACATTGATGTTGTTGTTAGGCAAAATGTGAAGCTCACCTTCAACATATGAAGTGATGTAGGGAATGCCATGAAAGAACGTATTTGGAATGAAATAACAATAAGTTTATTTTTTCAGTTTTTGTGTTTTCATGTAATGTACGTATATGTGTTATGTTTTCATGAAATGTATGTATATGCATGTGTTTGCATGCAACATATAAGGTATATGTGTTTTTATTTTAGGCAACTTTTGATGTTGGTCAGGAGCATAAGCATTATATCCTTAAATCGGCTGGGAAGGCTCTCTGACAATTCCGAACTGATGCCGGAAAATTACTCAGAGATGCTGATGGCAATGTCAACCTAAAACCTCCAACTAAATATGCAAATATCATTGATGAAGAGGATTGGAAGACTTTTGTCACCCTATGTACACAAGACGAGTCATTCTTGGTAAACTCATATTCTTTGTATTGACTTTTGTATATATGTTTTTGTATATGATTGTTGATATTAATGTTTGTTATTGTTTCAGAAATTAAGTAATGAAAACTACAAGAGGACATTTAAGCCTTTATATCCATATCGAGCTTCTCGAGCGGGGTATAGAGGAATCGAGGAAATAATTGTAAGTATTGTTAATTTGTACATTATTGGTTATATTTTGTATGCATATATATCTAATTACATTATTATTGGTTATGTTTTATTAGTTGGAGAACAAAAGCGACACACATATGACTCCACATAGAGTAGAACTTGATGTTCTATGGGTGGGTGCCCGTAAGAACAAGGATGGTGTCATTGACAATGAGGAAGTTCAAGAAGCGGCAAGACGTGTTGTAAGTGCTCATATTTTTTAATTATACTTAATTTCCATACTTCATTTATCAAAATGTGATTAATTAACAATATGTTTTTTCTTGATTTGTCAGGTTGCCCTAAAAGAAAAGGAGGCAAACCTGGATAGTCGCATAATAATTGACAAGGCACTAGGACTGCCTATCTACCCTGGCCGAATCTGAGGTGCATGATTTGGGGTTAGCCAGCGAACATTTGTGATGAGCAATATATTACACACTATTCATAACCTTAATTTAGCATGATTGATGATTCTTGGTGCCTAATTAACTTTGTTTCACATGGTTTAGTGTTTTAAACTTTATTAGACTAATATTCCTATAATGAGTTAATTTGGGATTATTTGGCCTGATTAAATCTATTATCATTTTCATATCACATTTGGCACCAATGGCATTTTGGGCATTATGGTAGTCGAGCATATGTGTTGAAGTGAAGATTGTATTTTTAATTTAGGAGTTGTTTTTATTGTAATTTAGCTTTGGGCCCATTGTTTAGGCCCAATTCGGTTTTTGTGTGTTGGAGGGGTTAAATTCGGATTCCCCACTCCAAACACACACACTTCACTTTTATTGTTGATTTCTTCTATCTTTTCTGAATATGGTTTCCTTAATGCCATTGCTTAGAAACTGGTTGGTTGAGTTTATCTTCACTTAGTTGATTTACTCTCTCTAGTTCATGAATGCTTAGTTCGTGTGAATTTGTTAATCGTTTCATACCTTTACTGATTCCGCTTAGTTTGATGTTTAGGTTCTGGAACTTTGAATTGATTATCGCTTAGTTAATTGATTCTCAACAAATTCGGAAGTTAATGGTTGGAATCTGAAAATAATCTGTTAAAACCGAGGATTGAGTTGTGAACAAACGAACCAAAGGGATTTAGCCATTTTATTACATTGTTTAACTACTGTTTCTGAATATGATTTATGTTCATACTATCCAACAGCAAAACCCCCCTTGTGTGTGTGTGAGTATAAGGTGTTTGAATTTGATTTAATTGTTATATTATTTGTATCGGGTACGGCCTCGATCAATTTGTACCCCATCTAAAGCATGCAACCAAAGCCCAAATGAGCTAGGTTCAAAATCAACTAGATGGCCACATGCAACGGTTCAACGAATTTGAGCAATCAATGAAGGCGAAGGAAGCTGAGTGGCAACGACTAGCTAGTAATGTTGACATTGTTCCTTCAACCGTCAATGAGGGTTGCACTACACCTGCACCATACCACATTCCCATTCTGATTCCCATTCCTTAGGTAATTTAGTTAACATATTTTAATTTAGTCGTTAACTAATTATAAATTTTAACTTACGTACAGGGAATTTGTTCTTGCAAACTTTTCCTGGATACTCCAACTAGCTGAGTAGTGGGTGTTGGGAAAGTGTACAAGTTGCTGATGTTATGCTGCATAATGCACGTATACCACACCATCATGTGAAGGTCTCGTTTGACATTGTAATCGATGATAATGCGTTGATGTCAATTCCTCTCGATGAGGATATCTTCAGAGTTTGAGGGGCTATAGGCACTTTTGTGGCTTGGCTAGTAGACCTTGTTCAAGTAATTCCTCCTAAGGTATGATTTTTCACCTTATCTCACTCATATTATATATATATTGATCTATAATTGATATGTTTTTATTGAATATTACAGGAAAATCAACATTCCACCCCAAGTAGCACCCAAAAGACTAAGCCATCTTCTGGGGATGTAAGCTCAAAGCCATCTATTGGGGATGTGAGCTCCAAGAAGACTACCAACTATTATACTCAGTTGATGGAGCATGTAAAGAAGATGGGAGATGATATGAAAATTATATCAATTCCCAAGGAAGTCTACGGGGATAATGTTGATGAATACGTTTGCATGAGTGATGTCTGGGATTTATATAAACGTGATTGTATAGGTGCAAGTGTTGTATGTATATATATGAGGTAAATTATATTTTCTTAACTTTTCACTTTTGCATGGTGGTGTGTTATAATTAACTAACATTTGTGTTATATATATCGTAAAAGCGTTATTGTATTATTCATAAATATTCTCAAACAACACCTTAATACAAAAGCGCATCACTCTATATAATTGTTATCTTAAGCATGTACAACATGATTGTCTATAAAAAGTGTTGTTGTATTAAAATCAATACAATACATTCTCAACACCATAGACACATTAATACAGGTCAGAAGTTTGTTATATTAAAATCAATACAATACAACTACAAACAATGAATATCATGCCAATTATATTTTGACAAAGTACATAATTACAAATAAAAAAATTATGTACTCTATCAAAATTGTTAAACCATACGGTCGGACCAGGTGATTTCATATATAATTAATAATTTTTATCTTTAAATATATAATTATATATAAATACAAAATTATATATAATTAATAATTATGTATAATTATATTGAAGTAACATCTCTACATGTTTTAGACTGGAGATAAAACAAAATATTAGAAAAATGTTCCACTATTTTAATTTTAAGCCCGTTTATTCCGGTTTAACCGGTTATAACACGATCAGACCAAAATTTCTCTAGTTTAAAGTGATCCCCTCATTCGGCCAGGATTACAAACCAGAGTCATTTTTAAGTTCGATCAACAGTCGGACAGGTTGGACTGTCTGGTCCGACCTACACAACACTGGTTTCATGAGTTTTTAACTCATTCTCTCACAATCATTGTGGGACTTTACACTTGAATATACCCAACAATCTCCCTCAAGTGTGTGTATCACACATTTATCGACTCACTTTCCCTTTATTCCATCTTGTCATAACCAATCCATTGACTCTAATGTTATTTTTGGACATGTCAGCAATCGAGGAGCCTCCGACCATTATGATTCTGATTGTTATCGAACATTGGAAGATTGAAGAGCTACATGTGAGAAACCATGTCTTGAACCAAAACCTTAAGACAACGAATTCATAACTATTTTCTACTTATAAACTATCAAGTCATCATCTCATATCTAATGCAGGACTTCACACTTGAATATACTCAATAAATTAAATAAAGTGGGCTCAATAAATTAAATAACGTGGAAGTTTTCTTATTAGCACATCAAATTATAGAATATTAAATTATATAGAAAACAATTATTGAAAAATAAAACATTATTTATGTTTTTATAATATTAAGTGAACCATTTTTTCTAATTAAATTTATATTATTCTTGAATCCTTACCTATAAATTGGTTAGCATTTCCTTTAATTAAATTGTTGTAACAAGATCCAAATCCATAAGCAACTTACAAGTAATTACAACTAAATGTTGGTAACAAATAGCTGAGATGGGTATGTCCCATGAATTTGACTCCACATAGTACACATATTAAACATTTTCTTTATAATATTAATGCATATACTATTAATTAAATTATAAAAAACTTCATCCATAGAGTATACATATTATATACCAATATGGAGTTAGTGGTATAAAATTTTATTAAATCCTTAAATGTTTCATATTCGAGAACATAATTTATAGAACAAAAAATGGTAAGACAAAATTTGGCCGTTGATCTACTATATATTTGTTGTGGCTGTATAATTTAGATTTGATTTCAATTCTAAAATTAACTCTACATTGCTTTCAGAACAGCTGGAGGAGGTGGTGGTGTTGCTGGTGGTGGTGGTGTAGGAGGAGGAACTGGAGGTGGACGTGGTGGTAGCATTGGAGGAGGAGGTGGTGCTTGTGGTTACGTAGGAGGAGGAGTTGGAGGTGGTGCTGGCGGTGGTGTAAGGGGAGGTTTGGTGGTGGCTTAGGAGGTGCAAGTGGAGGTGCTAGAAGAGGTGCAGGTAGAGGCTCTGGTTGTGGTGGAGGTGGTGCGGGTGGAGGTGTTGGTGGTGGCTTAGGAGGTGGTGGAGGTGTAGGTGGAGGCACTGGAAGAGGTGCAGGTAGAGGCTCTGGTGGTGGTGGAGGTGGAGGTGTTGGTGGTGACTTAGGAGGTGGTGGAGGTGCAGGTGGAGGCGCTGGAAGAGGTGCAGGTAGAGGCTCTGGTGGTGGTGCAGGTGGAGGCTCTGGTGGTGGTGGTGATGGAGGTGGAGGTGTTGGTGGTGGTGGTGGCTTTGGAGGTGGTGCAGGTGGAAGCGCTGGTGGTGGTTTTTGAATTAAGACATTATTATAATTATATTATCATGCACTATAATCTTCAATCTTGAAGTAAGTACGTACCGTGTATTAAACTATTGATGAAATATAAATGAAATTTCTCTTTAATGCTCTATAAGCTTTCAACTTGAGTTAACATGATACTATCACTTACAACAACAAAATCAAAGATAGCGCACTCTCTCTCTAGTGAGTATATCTCTCATTTCCTCACCAAGAATATAGGGAAGTTCTATGTATCCCTTTTATATAAAGTGAGATTAGACTTATACCCCTAAAAGCAAAATAAAAACAACATACATCAACATTTGCATCATTTTATTTATAGTTAGATTACACTTTTACTCTTAAAATTTAAAGGAAAAATCACTTCCCTCTCCACTGAGGGCTCTATCTCGTCTGTGATAGTAAAAGCTTGTGAAAATGTGAGGAGGAATCCAAATTCTCTATACCAAAAGTTTTTTGTGCCTCTATATCAACACAATGACATTTTGTCAAATACATAAATGTATTATTATGACAATTAATGAGAAATTAAATAGGATGTATTATTTATTAGTAGGCAAAATTCTATCCGGTTGGTTTAGAGACATAGAAAACTTTAGATTCAAAGGATTTAAGTTTTATGAGATAGTAATTTCTCCTTTTGGGCCAAGAACCACGTGGCTCCACCAGGATAATGTTACCGCTCTATTTCATCAATTTCAGTTTATGGAATTAATCTAGTTGTAACTTATAACCCAATATTGTTGGAGTTTACATTAATATTTTATTATGTTTTGCCGCTGACATGTATCAAAGTTAATGAAGTTTTTACATGCATTTGAAAGCTGATGGAGAAATCAAACTATAAGTATAAGTTCTCACCTTGTAATTTCTCTAGAAGAAATTGTAGAATTTAAGTTTTCTTAACATCAACCCTAGGAATATGAAATTAAGGATTGAAAATACAAATAAAATTTTGGAAAAAATAAACACATTATTTTATCTATATATTAGGTACTTAAAACTCTAATAAAATATTAATATTTCATTTATTTTTTACCTCACTCTTGTTAGGAAAATTTAATTAATTTATTAAATGTAAAACAACAAATAAGTCTTAACCCTATTAACTAAGTATAGTTACATACTTACATACATCGAATGACATCATAATAAAATTAGTTTAGTTTAGTAAAGATAATGAATACAAAAACATTGTTAACAAATCAAATTATAAGTCTCATTTTGGTATGGTTCGTGCCACATTTATTAATTGTAGTATGATCCAACGAAACTAGATTGTTAATGTTGGACTCATTAGCAAAGAGTGTGAACACCCAATTTTGTCCGTCCTAACATAACTTTTCAAAATAATATATAAAATAAATTTAAAAACAAACATATTTCAAAAATAAAAATTAACATGTGACAAAAATGCTTAATGAGTAATTATTGACTCAATAATGAAAAAATAATACATTATTTTCATTTTGGGTTTTTAAACTGATTTTAAGTGATTTAATGAATATTTACTATTCTGATTATGGAAACATTCCATTTCTAGAAGAAAAAAAACGCATGCTAAATGTTACATAATTTTCATTTTCTTAATTAAATAAAAAAAATTGTTTTTGAAATAATGTTTGCGATTTTATGAAAATCAAATGATTGTTTGTTTTCTATTTAAAGGTAACACAACAATGTTGACATTTTTTAGAGTTGTTGTGGTATTTCTACCCAAAAAATACTTTTCACCTACTACTATATTTTTAAAGGATCAAATAATTATTTTTATTTTTTTTTATCACTTTGGTGCATTAGGACTAATTTTTAGCTTGATTAAAATTATTGGGCGATGTTTAGAATAATCGAACATTTTATATGGTGTCTTGGATGAAAAAACATCATACTCAAATTGTTTCAAATAAATAAATTTTGATTTTCAAAATTTCAAAAAACATTAATATAATTCAAATTTTAAATCCGAAATTCATTAAGGAAGAAAACATCTCCCCTTAATCCTCTCTCATTTCTTAATGGGGAAGATTTGTTTTTTGAAAAGCAAAAAACACATGTTTAATTTCACTATAAATATGCACTATCATCAAACTACAAACAGGAAGTGGAAAAAAAACTAATCCACACCAATCCCAAATCAACATAAATAACAAACACAAATCATCCATCATCTATTCCCCAAAATCCACAATAATCTAAAAAAATTCTTCATGTACAAAAAAAAATCAGAGAACCAACATCAATTCAAAATCACCCAAAAAAATCCTTCATTTATCATCCATATCCAAAAACCACAACACACACAATAACCCCAAAAAAAAATCCATAAAAAGTCTCAAATTTTGCTATTTCTAAAGAAATTATTATATATCCATAAAAAGTCTCGAATTTTGTTTCCTTTTTAATTCTTATACAGTACCTACTTTTTTATAAAATAACAATTACAATTATTAATAGTTTAACTAAGTGTTACGCTTCTAAATTATTTTAATGAAAGTAGTAATATTAGTAATCAAAAACATTTTAAACGGGAATTTGATAACAATGTTATGTCTCGTGTTGCACCTTTCTTTCCATTCAAGCTGAGAAGCGGTTGCGGTCATTAGTATTGCATCTATTAATTATCAAAGCGAAAAGAATGTAAGTAACCAATGTGAACTCTTTGTTTAAAATTCCCCCAACCAATTTAAATATTTTCTACACTTTTAATTAATTAAAATTAATCAATTTTAATCCAGAACTAGGTAGTCTTTTTTTCCCTATTGCACATAGGAATATGTAGAAGCAAGATGAACTCTTGTCAGACACAAAAATAAAAAATAAATATTTTTTTTTAAGTAATTTAATTTTTATATATGAAGGGTATTTAATTCATACAATTAGTTAGGGTATCGTTTAATGACGAGCGAACGGGATGCTAATACATTCCCCAATTCGAATCGACTCCCGAACCTGGATATCATAGTCCAAGGCCCAATGTGATTGGACCAAAAGAATTTTCTATATTTTTGGCAGAAAAATGTAGTGGCGACTCTAAGAGGTCCTGCAGCCGAACATCGGGGCACGACAGTTTGCGACTTTCATGGGTATTTTTTTAAGTGAGTCAGGCCCAATAGTGCTATTTGGTTGGATCTAAATACACTCATTTTTTTACAAATAAAATAAAATAAATAAATAATACCTGCATTCTTCATTTTATTTATTTCCATTTAGTTAATTATTTTTATATATTTATCTATCTATAATGTAGCTTTTGCAGTGTAATTTATTTTCAATTATTGTGCTTCCTCACACACTCATATAATACACTTGATTTTGCACACACATATGCCCTATATGAAAGTGCAAAGCATCAAGGATTGCATTAGCAACGTTTGCCTATGTTTTGATGAAGACAAGGAATTAGCTAAAGCTTGAAGATGGCTCAACAATCAACATGTCGAAGGCTTAAGTAGTGTCTATGCTATTATTCTCTATTATCTTTTTAGAAGTCTAAGATGTTTGCCATAGATATTGAGTCTAGGTTAGGTAAACCTAGGTGTGAGTCTCACAAGACATAATAAAGTAATCAATCCATTAAAATGAGACATCATCTAGAAATATGTGATAAGTAGGTCCATGCATTTGAATACATTGATTTTATGCATTAAAGGTATTATATTTTGGAAATCATGTATTGCATGAGCATGTACCATATAGGGAGTTTACCATACATTAACAAGTGAACTTTTACACTGGTTAATCGATTAAGGTAACCCGTTAATCGATTAACGTAAGTGTTTTCTGCTGTTTCAACAGCATAACTGAAAAACCGTTTTTGAGATCTAAATTCTGTTTTGTATAAATACTGGCTTAATTGCATAAACGGCTATGTAGAAAACGAGAGAAAAACACAAAGAAAATATATATATATATCATCATTATTAGAATCTATTAAGAAAGTATTGAATTAGGAGAAAGTTTAGATCATGTTAAGGCTTTAGATTTCATACTCACATTGCATGTTTCTTTGAAAAGCTTTCTTGCATATTCTTGTGTTTTCTTAAAAGAAAAAGAGATAGATCTTTTTTATTGCATATTTTCAGAAACCTCATGCATGTACATTCATATTAGACTAGGACGTCTTGTGAATTTCTTGCTTAGGTTTTAGGCTTTATTTTTCATTGTAATATCTGAGTATTAAGTACTCATTCATAACTCAAAGCATTGTTGTAAAAGGATTGGGAAAATCCTAGCTGCAGTTAGGTAAGGTGTTCTTTTATGTCTCAATATGTTTTAATGCGAATCTGGAACTAATATTTTGCATACTTGTTCCTTGCTATGTTCTTGTTAATCTTGCACAAAAGTATATGTTGTATATCTGTTTGTGTCTTTGTTAATAACCGTGCAAGTTGTTGTTCTAATCATTCTGTTTCTGTTACTTGTTAATCGATTAAGACCAGTTGTTAATCGATTAACTGGACATTTCTCAGCAAGTCTGTAAAAACCAGAAAAGTGGAAATTGAGTTTCGCCACACCTACTCAACCCCCCTTCTAGGTGTATTCCGCCACTGCTACCTAACACTATACTCGGGTATCAGAGATTAAGTTTAAGATTGGGGAGACATTTACTTTGCCGGTAAGTGGCCTTGTGTCACATCTGGTATTGGCATGATGGACCATCCAGATTATTCCCATGTATTGTGAGTTAGCCGCTTGGGGAGCTAGTCTCTTCTCGTAACTAAACTATGATATTTGGTTTCCTTTATTTTAAGATTGGATGCAATTTGGTGACCTTTAGAAGTCTAGAGATTTTATCTAGTCCACTTTAATAAGGACCTAGTACCTCGCCATAAGGTTATGACCTATAGACTATTCAAAATCTTGCAAATGTACCTTATTTAAGACACAAGAAGAATAACTTAAATTCTATCTGTTTTCATTATCAATTGTGACTTTTGTCCCTTAATGTCCTTGTGCCACAAGGATGACAAATTTCGATTTTTCATTCCCTTCGATGGATTCAATGTCGTAGAGATGATTTTTTGTCATCTTAATAAGCTAGATTTTAATCATTTAACTCTGAACAAGACTTAACAATATAATAAGTGTCAAGTTCATGACGACATTTTACTATATTCTAAATGAGGCTACATTTCCCTAAAATGAAGTATTATATCCTAGGGGCATACAAATTGCAATGACAGTAGTACACATCATGATCAATTATATCATCCATTCATACATATATTCCTTAAAAATACATCATTCATTCATACATCCATGCAAAAAAAATACACAATTCAGACATACATCCATGCAAAAAATACATAATTCAAACATCGACAAATACATCATTCCAATATTCATCCAAAATATATATCATTCAAACATACATATAAAAAATGAAAAAATACATCATTCATTCACCAATTCATACATTCATATACTTTTTTAAAAAATTAAACAAAAAAAGTAATCATCCAAACTTTACATGCCATACACCATAAATTATATACACTACACATTATTTGGAAGAACTCATTCATGCAACATTAAATGCATTCATTCAAGAAAAAAAGAAAAAAGCAAGCAACATTATCCTTGCATTCATTAGTTGACAATCAACTTTTTTTCTTTTTAAAAAATGATATTGTTGGACCAGACTGAAGTGATCCGGCAAAAAAAGGAAATAAACAAGCTGCCCATATTGATACATCTCAAGAGCTGGTTTGAAAAGCTTCTCATCATTTTGAAGACCTCAATTGTCCAATTCGATCCCAATTACTCATTCATTCACTCATACCCCCTTTTAAAAATAAAGATTATATTTCTATTGGATATCTTTATAACAAGTATATACTAATGCATTGATCATGCAAATTTCACCATCTCATACCTTACCCTATCAACCATATTAACCCCATTAACTATATTTATCAAAAAAAACCTACAACAAAATAAACCCGAACAAAATAAATTCAGGCATTAACGTGAGATATAAGATTTAAAAAACTCATATGAAGGATGATGGAAATGTAAGAGCAATATGGCGTGCACTACGCCAGATATCGTAATAAACAGCAGTCATTCAACAGCGCAATTTTGAACTACACAATTGAAAATGATGCGGAAGAACATCAATAGCACATAATAAAGCATGCGCTATCAATTTGAGTAACTTCAACAACCCATTCTTGACAATGTACTTTTGAACATTAGTAACGTTAGTGTTGGCTTAAATGATTTATCTTTAATAACGCATTTGATAGAAAGTGTTGTTAATGTGAATATATCCAACAATGCATATTTAAGGAAGCGTTGTTGAAGATGACATAGTAAATGCGCTTGCTTAATTATGCATTGTGGATGTTTTACGATTTTTTAAGCGTCCGAGAAATTAATGGTGGATTAGTTATGCGTTTCTTCGTTTGTTTAAATATTAATGGTTTAGTGGTTATGTGTTTCTTAGTTGTTTAAATATTAATGGTTGAGTGGTTATACGTATCTTCGTTTGTTGAAATATTAATGATTGTTCATCTATAAATATTGTGGTTCACTCAATGTTCTATTTCATCAGTTAGCTAAGAGCCTAAGAGTATATGTTTCTATAAGAGTATGCTCATGAAGATATGATGAAGAAAACACAAAGTAGTAAAAAAAAAAGAGCAATACTACAAAGAGTGAAAAATAGTAAAAGGACCCAGATTTGTAGAGAGGAGTTGAGGAAAAAATTGTGTTTCTGTTTCAGAATAATATCAACGTGGTCTTTAATAAGTTTTGATTTTGCAAAAGGGCCCAGATTTCAGAAGGAATGTGGCTATCATACAAGGTTTGCATAAAATGATCAAGATTTAGTTATTTGATATATTTCAATTGATTCATCTCTTTCAATTTTTTGGTCTCTTTAAAATGAAAGGAAATAAAATGAAAATAATCAATGAAGTATTTTTCTTCATCATCTGTAGCAAGTGCCAATTTTTGTTTGGACTATCCTCTACTAGATAGTGGTGTCATTAACTCCTCATTTTTGTTTGGACTTGTTTACCTTTAAGGATTCAAGTGGCTTCCCTTCTTGAAGAAAAAGTTCAGCCACTAATCATTGTTTATTTCAATCCCTTTTATGTTTTTCTTTTGAAAAAGTTGATGAGGGGTACCTCCACATCTCCTAAATTTTTTTACAACAACAATAAAATATTTCTTAACTAGTAGGTTTTCACTCCACTAATTCATTTTTTTTTCTTTTTGAATTTTTCATTTTTCAAATGTACAAAACATAAAAATAAAGATGTGTGAAAGGAAAAATAAATTTATACAAACAGAAAGAAAATGTTATGCACAATTATTTGATAAATGACATATAAATATGAAATGTTCTTTTATTAAAGCAATTCCCCGGCAACGACGCCAATTTGTTGAAAGCGTTATTCGGTGTTTTTTTATTGGGAGTTTATCCCCCTCACCAAATCGTGCTGACAGTAGTGCCAATTTGTTGAGAGATTATTACTCTCATTTTCGTTATGTTATTTTATTTGATTAAGTAAGAGAAATCGGTTTTATTCTTTGCTCGCCATCTCGGCTTTGTTGAAATAAATTCTAACGTCGGTATAATGGTTTCAAGAATATTCCAGTTACAACTTACTTGCTTAATAATCATGTGAATAAGTCATTCCTTCTTTGCCCCATCTCGGCTTTGTTACAATAAATTCTAACACCGGTATAATGGTATCGAAGCAATTACCTATTACATAATTATTAAGTACCTTTGAATACCATCTCGGTTTTGTGGAATAAATTCCAACACCGGTTTAATGGTATTCTAATGTA
>NC_032016.1:8404114-8405032 GCF_001865875.1 Lupinus angustifolius
TGGCAAATAAACTAAGTAGTACAACTACTTCTTAGTTTATTTGTTAAGTGTTTGAGACAAGTAATTTTATTGACTTGAAATCATTTTTTAGGTGATCAATCTAAAAAGAGCATTAAGTACTTCTCAAACAAATAATATTAACCAAAGCACCAACTTGAATGATTAAAATCAAAACTTTTGTAAATTGAGAAGAAATATAAATTACATAACCTTGTTCAAAAGAAAATGTTTAGGAGCTTGAGCCATACATCCAAGGATTGGATGCTTTTAAGTTCCAAATGAGAGTACAAAATTGATTTTTGCATCTCATTTGTCTTCTCCTTTTCTCCTCTTGAATTCTATGAAAAACTACTCTAAAACTAGCCTAAAAACTACCTAAAATGAATGGAAAAGAAGAGGACTCAACTAGGAAGAATTTAGAATGAATTTACAATGTTTTTCAAATGAGAATTTCGTGCCTTTTTATAGGCCAAGGTGCTGGATGCTCAACTGCCTTCTTTGGCAGCTAAGTTGCTCACCTTTGGCCCCTATGAAGAGCCACTTTGGCCCCTACTTGACCCCTATGGTGGGCTAGGTTACATGCATGGTGGCACCTCCTCCTTCTTCTCATAGCCTTGTGTCATCCATGAGGTCATGTTCTTAGCCTTTAAGCAAATAAAAAGTAAGATGTTCCATGATTTGACCAAAAAATCACTTTTCTAGTGCGCCAGCCGCTTAGCCCACCTATTTCCCCGCTAAGCTTCCTGTTTCAGTAGCTTGGCTGACCTGGTTCCCTGGTGAGCTGCATGTTTTAGCCGCTCAACTAACTGGTTCCATGCTCAGCTGCCTGTTTCAGCAGCTTAGCTGGCCTGGCCTGGTGCTTGGTGCTGGCTAACCTGGCCTAGTGCTTGGTGCCTGGCTGACCTAGCCTGGTGCTTG
>NC_032016.1:8405132-8408358 GCF_001865875.1 Lupinus angustifolius
GATTGTGATATTTTATACAAAAAGTATTGTTTTAAGTTGGTTTTCTACAATTTGCATAGGATTAGTGCCATAAAATGATGGTGAAAAGTGTATGCTTTTTGCACTTATCAAACTCCCGCCAACTTAAAACTTTGTTTGTCCCCAAACAAAAGGTTAAAAAACCACCACTTCGCTTTGGAAAAATTAGTTTTGTACAAGATCAAAACTTATGCATTATTCCTTTTAAGTTCCATGACATGTGTTTATGATTATGTGACTTTGACTCATAATGCTTCAAACTAAGAATTGAACACATCTTTTCAAAAACTCATTTAGCAATTCACTTATTAAAAATGTTATCAATCAAAGAGATGCATTTCACACACGATTCAAGAATGGAACCAAATGGGGTAAGTGTTTCACTCAAAACTCAACTTGTTTGGTTTGCAAGAATTTAATTTTGTTTTTCATCTCAACACTTACTTTGATTGCACAATTTTTTCAACTAAGGTCTTATTTAGGTTGTAATGAGGCTTGGCTATCAAAGGAAATTGGTTTTTCAAGATATTCAAAGATACTTTCAAAGTTAAAAGAGAGCAAAAAATAATTTTTCATTAAAAACCTATACCGCTTTCAAATTTTTTCCAATTTTCCTTCCCTCATTCTTTTTCTTGACCTTTTTGTGTAATTTCTCTTTAATTCTCTCAATCTCTTTTCACTCCTTTTTTATTTTGGATCTTTTTCTTTACGTTTTGATTTGTAAAAAGATTGAGAGTTTTTCCTTGAACACTTTGTTACTTGGCCAACCATTCCCCCCAACTTAATTTCTTCCATCAACCTTCCTTTTGAAAAATGCTCCCTTTTTACTTAGAAAAGTATAAGAGATTATTTTTGTTTTTGTTTTTCCTTTTGAGCATCAAGGGATAAATCAACAAAAGATGTTCTAGGCACAAGGTTGGTGAGTAGATCAAGGTTATTAAGGATAAAAGTTAATGACAAAGATTGTTGAATGAGCTTCCGCACTATGCTACCTACCAAAATTACTTCTCTGAATAATTGAGGGGGAGAAGATAAAGGGAAGAACAATGAAAGGGGGAGCAGTGCAATTTGAATAACAACTAAACCATTCAAACATCATATCATCAAACGTTTCATCTAGTATCACCTATCAAGTGGTATCACAAACAAGTGGTAATCTTGACCTATCTCCAAAGGGTAAGCAAGGTAAGCATATTAACAAGGTTACAAAATTATTTCTTAGTAAGCTCAAAATCGTACTTAAAACTGTCAACTTTCTGTCGTTAATCGATTAACTTCTCAGTATAATCGATTAAATGAGTTCCAATAGTTAAAGCTTTATGAAATAAATCATCTTAATCGATTAAACATTGTGATAATCTATTACCTGGGCTCAATTTGTTTAACTATTAATTCTTGTTGTTTTGTGGCTTACGTCTATATTTTTTAGTCAAGTACCTCATGGTTATGGTTGTACTTTAGTATTTTGTAACTATGTTGAACCTTGCTAATTATGTTAAATAGAATTTGTTTTTTGCGTGAATCATGAACATGTCTTAATTGTGTATTATAATTCAATGATTGAAATATTCATTAAAATGAAAATTGCCTACCAAAGTGCTAACAAGTGGTGATAATGGCACCTAACAAGTGTTGTGGTACTAAAAAGTGGCATACATATATGTTTAATCATTCCATGTCTAAACAGTTTACATAATGGATATGTCATGCAAAATCTGTCTATAGAGTCAAAAATCAATGCATTTGTTTAAGCTTATCAAACTGGTTATTGCTTCTGCTAATAATTACAGTTTTGTTTTTTAAATAAATTGATATATCTCTTCTGACTTTTGACTAGAATTGAATATTCGTATCTTTTTGATAATGTCAAAAGGGGGAGAAAAGTTGCCTGTTGTGTTTGATGTTATTTACAGGGGGAGAAAGGTTGCGTACCTAAGGGGGAGAAAAGTGCTTTCAAATTTGAAGTAACAACCATTATGCAAATGTACAACATCATCAAGCTAATTCATCAAATGTAACGTAAGATTTGATGTGGTGTTTGTCATCATCAAAAAGGGGGAGATTGAAAGTGCAAAGCATCAAGGATTGCATTAGCAACGTTTGCCTTTTTTTTTTATAAGGCTGGGTGAAACACCCATATATATTGAAGAAAGAAGAGGTTACATGTTCCTAAATCTATAATTAGGAAGAGACAACCTATTCCTATTGAACTCAAGCAAAAGGAAACTAGGCAAAGTATCCCACCATGTATACAATCTAGAACAAAGTATCCCACCAAGCTAATTTATCAGCACAAGTATTCCCTTCCCTATAAATATGAGATATTTTAAACTCCATGGATGAAACCTGCCTTTGACAGAGATGCCACTGATTGAGCAACTTCCAAGGGACACTGAATTTGCCATTAAACATGTCAACAACATTCATAGAGTCACACTCAAGCCAAACTTTGATCCAACCATGATTGTGAGCAATCTCAATTGCTAAAATAGCAGCCCTTAGCTCAGCATATAAAGAATCATTGATGCTTAGGTAAGAAGCAAAGGAGCCTAAGAAAGCACCCTGGCTGTCCCTGAAGATAGCACCACCTCCTGCATGGCCAGGAGCGCCATGAGCAGCCCCATCGGAGTTAATTTTGATCCAGCCAGGCAAGGGAGTGCACCAGAGGACCTCAGTGATGATGGGGTCAGCAGAGTAGTGAGGAGAAATATTGAGACTCCTTAATATACTGAAGTCATGATGAGAGCTATTGGCACACAACTTGGAGAGGTTTCCCGACAAAGATATGCCCATTTTTATTCTGGCTTTTGCCTTGGCCATGGTAGTCCAGGAATCCTGGAATCTGCACAGGTTCCTGCAATGCCAAATTGTGTTCACAGTGTGAACAATTGCAGCAGCAAGCACACTCTTGATTTGAGGACTCCAATGAAGATTGCAGGTAGACAAGATTGCAGCTAAAGAGGAGTTATCAATTTGAATGTGAAAAGAGCCACCAATCCAATGCCAAAGGTCAACTGAAAAGGGACAAAGGAGAAACAAATGATCAGATGTTTCACAGCTGAGTTTGCAGAGGTTGCATCTTGAAACCAGAGAGCACCCTCTCAGTTGTAGATTTTCATCCGTGGGCATTTTCCTATGGAACAACCTCCAAGTAGTGAAGGACTTGGATGGAGGAATTGAATCAGACCATATACTCCTACACCAGGAC
>NC_032016.1:8408458-8410087 GCF_001865875.1 Lupinus angustifolius
ATTATCCATTTGTTGTCCTGAGTAAAATCAGCTATCTTGGATAGGAGAGAGTTGTGGAACTCCTCAGGGATGTGAAGGGAGTCCACGAGAGGAGAGCCCAACCAGTTGTCCAACCAGAAATTAATACACTTCCCTTCTCCAACCAACCAGATAGAATTAGACAAAGCTGTGTGCCAATTGCTTTTGATGCCAGGCCATATGGAAGATTTAAAATATCTCTGAGAAGGGGAGGTGCCTCTCCCAAACCTATGCCTATACAGGATAGCCCACTCCTGGTTGGATGAAGACATTTCCTAGGCAAGCTTGATCAAAGCAGCCTGATTCACGACCTTGATGGATCTAAGACCAAGGCCACCAGAGCTAGAGGGAGAGCAGACCTTGTGCCAGGACACAGTAACAATTTTCCTTATGCTTGTGTCTCCTGACCAAATGAAATTTCTAATGCACTGGTCCAATTTCTGCAGCAAGGTGGAGGGCCAAGAGTATATGTGAAAGCTGTAGGTGAGCATACTCAGGATGATGGACTTAAGAGTATATGTGAAAGCTGTAGGTGAGCATACTAAGAATGATTGACTTGACCAGCTCAACTCTTCCCATGATAGACAGTAAGGAGCCTTTCCAGGTGGCTAACTTAAGGATAATCCTATCAGCAATTGCTTGGAGGTGGATCTTCCTTGGTTTCCCTTGAAAAAGAGGAACACCAAGATAGTTAAAAGGAAGCCTGCCATGAGAGAAACCAAGTGTGGAAGACAAATCCATGATTTTCCTAGGAGAGGCAGTGGTGGAATAGAATCTGCACTTGGTGAGACTTATGTGCTGACTTGAAGCATTGGCATAATCAATAATCAACCTCTTGAGAGCCCCGAGATTCCTCTTGATGCCTTTACAAAATATAAGGATGTCATCAGCATATAGCACATGGCTTGGAGTGTAGAGATTAGAAGGACCAGATATTGGAGTTAGTTGACCCTCTAACACCAGCTTGGAGATGCCTCTGCTAAGGACATCCTCAGCAAGACAGAAAAGCAGGGGGGACAAAGGATCCCCTTGCCTAACTCCCCTTTTGCAGGAGAAGAACCCAACAGCTTGCCCATTAACACTGATTGATAGCTTGGCTGAGTGAAGAATGGTCTTGATCCAGTCAGTAAATTTGCTGTTGAAACCAAAAGCAGAAAGGGTGTCCAGCAAGAAACACCAGTCAAGGGTGTCAAAAGCCTTTCTGATGTCCAGCTTGATGGCCAAATTTCCTCCAAACACTTTATGATCAAGCAAGTTGATTGCCTCAGAAGCAATACAGATGCACTCATGGATATGCCTCTCCTTTATGAATCCTCTTTGCTGAGGAGATATAATTTTAGGAGCCACCAGAGCAAGTCTATCAGCTAAGACTTTGGTGATGATTTTAAATTGGAAGTTTGCTAAGGCAGTTGGTCTAAAGTCCTCAATTGTATCAGCTTCAGGGTGCTTAGGGATGAGAACCACAGAGTTGGAGTTCAAATTAGGAGGAAGCCAATTGTTGGAGAAAAAGTAGAGCACAGATTGACACACATTAGGCCCTATAATATCCCAGAAAGCCTGAAAGAAGCATCCACCAAAGCCATCAAGGCCAGGAGCACCATCCCCCTTCAT
>NC_032016.1:8410187-8411348 GCF_001865875.1 Lupinus angustifolius
GTTAGAATATTTTCCCCCTCCTTTAGCATGGTGAGAGCTTTGGTGTTTTGCCTAACCTTAGCCACTCTGTGAAAGAAGCTAGTATTCCTATCACCATTGATGTGCCAGTTCATTCTAGCTTTTTCTTTCCAAAAAACCTCCTCAACCATTAAAGCTTGAAGCAACTCCTGCTGGGCAATAGCTTCTTGGTCCAGGAGATCCTCATTAGGGCCAGAGTTGCTGATGCACTGCTGGATGGAATCAACAGAGGCAAGGGAGGACTTAACCCTAAGATGCAAATCACCAAAAACAGTCTTGTTCCAATCTCTAAGCCTCACTTTTAGCAGCTTGAGCTTCTGAGAGATGATAAACATAGGACAACCTCTAATATCAGAATGCCAAACCTCAGCAACCACTCTTTTACAGTCCAAATGTTGAAGCCACATACCATGAAATCTAAAGGCAGATATTCTGGAGATTGATGAAGAGGAGAAACTGAGGAGGAGAGGGTGGTGATCAGAAGAGATTCTAGCCAAAGTACAACAGAAAATTTCATTCCAAGAGGCAAGCCAAGCAGCATTGCAAAGACATCTATCCAACCTTTTCTCAGTGAGGGCATTGCCTCTCCTTTTATTAGTCCAAGTGAGTTGAGCACCTCTAGTCAAAAGGTGGATAAGGTTAGAACCATCAGAGAAGGACTTAAACTCCTCAGAAGGCAATCTGGGAGGGACAACAGGGCCACGATGCTCATTAGCTCCAAGAATCACATTAAAATCCCCAATGCACACCAAAGGCCAGGAATTGCAGCCATGATGTCTCTGATCTCAGCCCAAAGAACTCTTCTATGAATATAGTGAGTGTGTGCATACACAGCACAAATGTGGCATGTGGAATCATGATCAGAAACAGAAATGGAAAATTGTTGTCTGGAATTAGCTATAACTGAGGGGAACAGGTCAATTCTACAAATACCCCAGATATTAGGCAACTGAGGATGCCTATCATTCTTCACAAACAACTTTAGATTCATTCTAGACCAAAATAGAGGGGAGAGGGCCTCCGAGGAAATAAAAGGCTCAGAAAGGAAAACCAGATCAGGCTTGTGATCCATGCAGAAAGTCTTGAGGACTAGCCTAGATTTAATGCTGCCAAATCCCCTGCAGTTCCAATAAAGAACTCTCA
>NC_032016.1:8411448-8437111 GCF_001865875.1 Lupinus angustifolius
CTCAGTGTAGGAGTCCTCCCCCAATTCCTCACCCTCCTCCTCTTTATCATCAGCCTAGAGCCTTCCTACTAACCTCATATCTCTAGCTGCAGAAGGATTGGTCATTTCCTGGATGTCTTGAATAATGAAGTTACCACCTGGGGGTTGGGGGGTTCATGCTGGGTCCTGACCACTTCAGGTTCTATTGTGTCAACTACATTTCCAGGCACCTCAATTGGCACTGTTTCACCCTGATGTGAGTCATCAGAGCTAACCTCCTCATCAGAAACCAAGTCCACTTTAGCTAACCCTTCCACATTGATGGTATGATCAATGTTTAGATCAATGATTAAGTCATCCCCTTTCGCTTCCATCACGGGGGTAGGCTTCTTTGTTAATTTCCTTTTCATGGTTGCCTTCTTTTGACCTTCCTCAGGAAATGACTTCCTTCTTCTACAAGTGGAGGATAGATGGCCAATGGAGAGGCAATCCAAGCAGAACTCAGGCAAGCTCTCATATTCAATGGATACAAAGAACGCAAATCCCTCCCTCTCCACCAAAATTTGGTCAGGAAGAGAGTTCTTTAAGTTGATATCCACTAGCACTCTTGCATAATGGCCAAAGGATCTATTTTTTGTTGCCTCATCCAGGGAGATAGGGGTGTCAACTCCTCCTACTATTGAGAATATAATCGTAGGACTCCAATATTCTTGAGGGAGTCCTAGAATTTTAACCCAACACTGAGAATGTGTGATCTTTTGAAGAGAGGGATTGAAGTCAGGCGTCCATAGTGAGAGTCTTAGGATTCCTGGCTTGAGATTCCAGGATCCTATTGAGCACACCTTCCTCATATCCTCTCCTGAAGAGAATGAGAAATCATATAAACCCCTGCCCAGTGAAATCATGTTCCATTTTCAAAATCATGTTCCATTTACCCGCCAATGCCCAGAGAGAAGAGAGTTTGGTTTTGAGTTCAGGGAACTTTAATGGCTGGTTTCCTTTTGAGGGGATAATTCTACCATGTAAATGGTTTTTGCATCTCTGTAATCCAGCTAGGTACTCTGCCTCTGGGATTTTAATGGCTATTGCATCTCCCTTAACACAAGGGAGGGGAAGCTATGAAATGGAAACCTCACCCGAGCCCTTAAGAGCTTGAATAAAAGAAGGTTTTGGGAGAGAGTGAGCATTTGCCTTGAGCTTATTCGACAGATCTGGCATGTCACCTAAAAAAGACCAAGGAATGAGAGGAGGGGGAGAGGTCATGATGAGATTGAAGAAGATCTGGAGAAGTTGGAAATAAGCCCTAGCAGAGCTCCAAGAAAGTTGGAACTTTCATTTCTTTTACTTGACCAAGAAAGTTGGAAATAAGCAACGTTTGCCTATGTTTTGATGAACACAAGGAATTAGCTAAAGCTTGAAGATGGCTTAACAATCAACATGTCGAAGGCTCAAGTGGTGTCTATGCTATTATTCTTTATTATCTTTTTAGAAGTCTCAGATGTTTGTCATAGATATTGAGTCTAGGTTAGGTAAACCCAGGTGTGAGTCTCACAAGACATAATAAAGTAATCAATCCATTAAAATGAGACATCATCTAGAAATATATGATACGTAGGTCCATGCATTTGAATACATTGATTTTATGCATTAAAGGTATTATATTTTGGAAATCATGTATTACATGAGCATGTAACATATAGGGAGTTTACCATACATTAACAAGTGAACTTTTACACTGGTTAATAGATTAAGGTAACCCGTTAATCAATTAACGTAAGTGTTTTCTGTTGTTTCAACAGCTTAACTGAAAAACCATTTTTGAGAGCTAAATTCTGTTTTGTATAAATATTGGCTTAATTGCATAAACGGCTATGTAGAAAAAGAGAGAAAAACACAAAGAAAATATATAGATCATCATTATTAGAATCTATTAAGAAAGTGTTGAATTAGGAGAAAGTTTAGATCATGCTAAGGCTTTAGATTTCATACTCACATTTGCATGTTTCTTTGAAAAGCTTTCTTGCATATTCTTGTCTTTTCTTGAAAGGAAAAGAGATAGATCTTTTTTATTGCATATTTTCAGAATCCTCATGAATGTACATTCATATTTAGACTAGGACGTCTTGTGAAGTTCTTGCTTAGTTTTTAGGCTTTGTTTTAAATTGTAATGTTCGAGTATTAAGTACTCATTCATAACTCAAAGCATTGTTGTAAAAGGATTGAGTATTAAGTACTCATTCATAACTCATTAAGTTCATTGATTCCCTTCATGGCAAACGAACCCCAAATTTTACAAGGAAATCAATGAACTGTTATACAAGATTTGTGTAGAGGAGTCGAAGAAAAAATTGTCGGCAAAATTATTTCCTATTCTACTAAATCATTTAGTTCATTATATTCACATGCACCAAATCATTTAGTTCATTATAATGTATTTTGCTTCTCTGAATGAAAAATAAAACAATTATTTTGGATGTTAATTTCTGTTTTTTGTTAATTTTTTGGATGGTTATTCTCCTTAATACTTTTCCATTGTTCCATATTAATAAACACAATAAACAAATTATCAATACTTAATAAATACAAAAACAAATTAACAAAATGTAATGTTTAATATTTTATCCAGTTTCATATTAATAAACACAAATTATATAGTAATAATCTACATCATTGAAACTTCATGTTAATTTACGTAAATTCATGTTGTATAAATATTTTCCAATTATGTAAAAAGTTAATTTAACATCGCATAACTACGAATATGATGTTAATTTCGAAAATGAGTTCAGTTTAACAGCGCATAATTACGATTTCGTTGTCAAATAGATTCTATTCAATAACGCATAATTCAGATAGCGCTGTCAATTAGATTCTATACAATAACGCTACATCTCGGTAGCGTTGTTGATGTGTTAATGAAAATAAGTAGTAAACAGCTGGATATGCAACAACAGCGCAATCCTTAATATGCGTTGTTGAAGATCTTGATACAACAGCGCTATATTAAATATGCATTATGGAAGAGGTCGTGTTCATAAAATGAGTAGTGTACAGTTGGTTACACAACAATAGCGTAATCATTAATATGCATTGTCGAAGATGTCAATCCAATAGAGCTATTGTTAATATGCGCTATTGAAGAGGTCAATACAACAACGCTATCGTTAATATGCGTTGTTAAATAGTTACTATAGTTTAAATATCTAAAATATGAATCGTTTCCTCTACACTCTCAAACTTATTCGAAAAGAAATCCACACACTCTCAGAAAACCCTCATACTCTCATAAACCCTAATACTCTCATAAACTGAAAAAACTTCATCAACGGCTTCCCAAAGTGGCGATTATGTATCTCACAATGGTGGCGAAGTTTCGTCGACTCTAAAAGACAAGCAAATTGTTGATCAAAAACAACCACCATGTGGAATGACTTCCATGAAGAATGTCATTCGGTCAAGAAGTAAGGATGTGAAGATAGAAGTTCAATACAACTCTAAAGGCCAACCATTAAACTCGAAGGGGGGCAACGCATTGGTAAGCTACATTGGTGTTGTTGTTAGGCAAAATGTGAAGCTAACCTTCAACAGATGGAGTGATGTAGGGAATGTCGTGAAAGGGCATATTTGGAATGAAATAACACTAAGTTTATTTTTTCAGTTTTTGTGTTTTCATGTAATGTACGTATATGTGTTATGTTTTCATGCAATGTGTGTATATGCATGTGTTTGCATGCAATATATAATGTATATGTGTTTTTATTTTAGGTAACTTTTGTTCTTGGTGAGCAGCATAAGCAATATATCCTTAAATCGGCTGGCAAGGCTCTCCAACATTTCTGAACTGATGTCGGAAAATTACTCAGAGATGCTGATGGCAATGTCAACCTAAAACCTCCAACTAAATATGAAAATATTGTTGATGAAGAGGATTGGAAGACTTTTGTCACCATACGCACACAAGATGAGTCTTTCTTGGTAAAATCATATTCTTTGTATTGACTTTTATTTATATGCTTTTGTATATGATTGTTATGTCAATGTTGTTTATTGTTTCAAAAATTAAGTAATGAAAACTGCAAGAGGGCATCCAAGCCTTTATATCCATATCGAGCTTCTCGAGCGGGGTATAGAGGGATCGAGGAAAGAATTGTAAGTATTGTTAATTTGTACATTATTGGTTATGTTTTGTATGCATATATATCTAATTACATTATTATTGGTTATGTTTTATTAGTTGGAGAACAAAAGCAATACACATATTACTCCACATGGAGTAGAACTTGATGTTCTATGGGTGGGTTCCCGTAAGAACGAGGATGGTGTCATCGACAATGAGGAAGTTCAAGAAGCGGCAAGACGTGTTGTAAGAGCTCATATTTTTTAATTATACTTAATTTCCATACTTTATTTATCAAGTGTGATTGATTAACATTATGTTTTTTCTTGATTTGTCAGGTTGCCGTAAAAGAAAAGGAGGCAAACCTAGATAGTTGCATAATACTTGACAAGGCACTAGAACTGCCTATCTACCCTAGCCGTATCTGAGGTACAGGATTTGGGGTTAGCCAGCGAACATTTTTACCCCATCTAAAGCATGCAACCAAAGCCCAAATGAGTCAGGTTCAAAATCAACTAGATGGCCACATGCAACAGTTCAACGAATTTGATCAATCAATGAAGGCGAAGGAAGTTGAGTGGCAACGACTAGCTAGTAATGTTGACATTGTTCCTTCAACCGTCAATGAGAGTTGCACTACACCTGCACCTTACAACATTCTCTCGATTCCCATTCCTGAGGTAATTTGTTTAACTTATTTTAATTTAGTCGTTAACAAATTATAACTTTTAACTTACGTACAGGGAATCAGTTCTTGCAAACTTTTCCTGGATACCCCAACTACCCGAGTAGTGGGTGTTGGGAAAGTGCACAACTTGGTTGAGGCTATGCTGCATAATGCACGTATACCACACCATCATGTGAAGGTCTCGTTTGACATTGTAATCGATGATAATGTGTTGCTGCCAATTCCTCTCGATGAGGATATCTTCAGAGTTGGAGGGGCTATAGGCACTTTTGTGGCTTGGCTAGTAGACCTTGTTCAAGTAATTCCTCCTAAGGTATTTTTCACCTTATGCTCACTCATATTATATATATATATATATTGATCTATAATTGATATGTTTTTATTGAATATTACAGGAAAATCAACATTCCACCCCAAGTAGCACCCAAAAGACTAAGCCATCTTCTGGGGATGTAAGCTCAAAGCCATCTACTGGGGATGTGAGCTCCAAGAAGACTAACAACTATTGTCCTCAACTGATGGAGCATGTAAAGAAAATGGGAGATGATATGATAATTATATCAATTCCTAAGGAAGTCTACGGGGATAATGTTGATGAATACGTTGGCATGAGTGAAGTCTGGGATGTATATAAACATGATTGTATAGGTGCAAGTGCTGGATGTATATATATGAGGCAAATTATGTTTTCTTAACTTTTCCCTTTTGCATGGATGCATGTTATAATTAACTAACATTTGTGTTATATATATTAGGTACTTGTATGAAAATTTTAATAAGGTAAATAAGAAAAATGTGATGTTCATATCCCTGCACCTTACTGCTTTGATGTCGCACGAAAAAAATAAGATTGGGGAAAAACAGAATGAATTATAGATAATCTCATCCATCATAAAGAAGATGCAAATTTATTTCTTGCACCTTTTAATACTGGGTGAGCATTTTGTAATTGTCTTTTATATTTCTTTCTTTAGTATGTTTGTTGTGCTTAACATTTCCTAACCATGTACATATGTTTTGTTAGGCAACATTGGGTTTTGGTTTCAATCAATCGGGTCATGAATAAATATACTACTTTGACTCATTGCCACGTGGTGATATGAACAACTATGCCGCTATTAAAGAGATATTTTCTAAGTAAGTGAACTACTCATTTAAATTTTTAGTTACACTTTCACTTTCCTAGTTGTTTATTAATTAAGTACATTTTCTATTGTTTAGTGTGGTGAAAGTTTACAAATTGAATAATCGTGGTAGAAACAAGTTACCAAATCACAACAAAATCAAATGGACTTGTATACAGGTATTGGCATAAATCATCTCAAACAATTATATGTGTAATGTCCAACTAATGTTATAATTATATGTTTACTTCATTTTAATTGTAGACCCCTTACCAAACAAATAAGGTAGATTGCGACTATTACGTGCTGAAATTCATGAAGGAGATCATTCACCAGTGGTCAACTAATGAAATCAAGTTTGTTGGCAAATCATATACATATGACCAAGTCAACCACATTAGAGAATAATGGTCAAAGTTTGTACTTAGTTTAGTACATGTAGTAAATTAGTTTTGCACAGATTGTAGCTTAGGGAATTCAATTAATGTTCAATGTAATGTATATGATTTGGTCCATGTAATATATGTTTATATAAACAGTGTAATTAATGTTCAATATATAAATTCAGTTGAAATTCAGTTGTGTTCATATAATTGTCATTTGGTGTTTCTGTATGCATTGATTTTGTTGTTATGTTTTATTTCTGTATGCATCAGGATATTTTCTGTTGTGTGCGTAACTTTGTAGAATTAGGAATAATGGTCTTCGATAGTGTTTTTGTATGATTGCACTATTGTTATACTAATACAACAAAGCTTTTTTAATAATGCGTTGTTGATTACGTTGAATTCAACAGCGCATTCTCAAAAAAGCGTTGTTGTTTTCGTTGAATTCAACAGCGCATGAACAAAAAACAATGTTGAATATTTATCTCTCATTCATTCTCTTTTAACTATACAATAGTGCATACGATAAGAAGCATTATCTATATGATCAAAACTATTTCCTCTGTACTTAATTGCTTAACATAGTGCTTAATCGATTAATTGTTTGAATGTTATTTATTGTCATTATTAATTGTTCTATATATTTAATTAATTGTCATTAATCGAATGTCATAACGTAATTACTAATTTGAATTTCATTAAAAAAATGAATTTTTAAAAAAATTATTATATCTTCCACAACATTTCTTTACGCTATGGAACACTTACCTTCATATTTGAATGGGGAGTTTTTCCATAGTGTTTCCTGTTGTTACCGTACCATGTTCCAACATTAATTTTAGGTTGCATTGTTCATTCGGTATCATTGGCAGCGCCTTCTTCATTATGTGTTGTTGAAGATACTATCATACCTTAAAAAATTAAAATGTTCCCGCATTCTCACATATTCATCAGCAATCCCAACACACATTTACTCAGCAGCGAAACACATTTAATCTCAAAATCGACCTCGAAAATCATTCAACCTCATCATCATTCACTCATTCAACACCGAAAATCATTCACTCATTTTACACGAAAATCCTTCAACACCGATTTCGAAAATCTTTCACTCGTTTAACCTCAAAATTCATTCACGCATTCAACATTGAAGTGAAAGTGAGTTTTTCTTATAGTTATTTGCCTTTTTAATTACATTATATTTAGCTTGTATTGAGTTATAAGGTTGTTCACAAAAAAAAAACAAATAGAGTGCTAGGTTGAAAACCCGCAAGGACAACCTAAGAAAAGGAGAGCGATACTAAGTCGAAAACTTGAAAAGGTGATTTAGTATCAATGCAAAAATAGGGAATTCCCGACAATAACCTACATCAGTTATTTTGGGAAAAAATTAGGAAAAACTAAATGAACACCCTTAAGATGAAGTTTTACTACTACACATCATCGATCATCCAAATTGTGGCAGTTTATAAATAATAACCACCTGAATGAAGACAATATGTCAAAATATGTATACTAGGGCAGTTTTTGTTGTTACAAAAATATCAATGCTTTGGAAAGAATTCCTTAGCCAGCCTACATTGGGGCAGTATGACTGAGTTTAGTCACTATCCTCAACATTATATTATGGTAATTTTTTGGACCACCTTAAGAGAAAGAAATCTTCAGCTAAATTGTGGCAAATTTTGATGGGTGAAAAGTTATGGTACCAATCAACAGCAGACATCAAGGGTCACTTTAGTCGAGTATGCAAAAGTTTATGAGTTCAATCCAAAAAATATAAATAAAAAAATTATGAATGATACATTAGAACATTTGTGCATGGGTCTTACCTCTCATTCCATTACATTAAAAAACATATAATATTTATATTATACATGACATGAATCAAATACTCTCATAATAGCATCAAACAATAATGCATATTCACATTAATCAAACAATGCATATGCATGACATAATAGCATCAAATAATGCGTATACATGACATACATAAAAAATAATAACATCAAACAATGCATATGCAAGATATACATCTATTAAATAACATCAATATTCAAGTCAATGCATATTCACATTAATCAAACAATGCATATACATGATATAATAGCATCAAACAATATGACATACGTCAAAAATAATAACATCAAGCAATGCATATACATGATATACATATATTAAATCACATCCATATTTAAGTCAATGCATATTGAATTAATCAAACAATGCATATACATGACATAATAGTATCAAACAATGCATATACATGACATACGTCAAAAATAATAATATCAAACAATGCATATACATGACATACATATATTGAATCACATCAATATTCAAGTCAATGCATATTTACATTAATCAAACAATGCATATACATGACATACAAACAATGCATGTATAAGACATACATATATTAAATCATATCAACATCCAAGTCAATATATACTCACTTTAATCATAAAAACATCACCAAGAAATTCATGCATACACAAGCATTCAAACAAGGACACCCCTAAACCCCTAATTTTCTTATGTTAAATATCAACCAACTCTCATGCATCATAAGCATAATTATGCAAACTCATGCCAATCAATGCATAGTCAAATTCATACAGTACAAACATCAACATGAATGCACACATATCGAAACAATCATACCATTCATCTGAACCATTTCAAAATTGTACTTCCGAGGACCCCATGCTTGACGACATCGAAGTCAATCATTCTAGGCTCTGTTCCTGAACTTTTAAAATTTGAGGGTCCCGTACTTGACGACCTAAAATTGTGTCTTCGAGGACCTCGTGTTTGACGACCATGGAGTCAATCTTTCCAGGCTTTGTGCCTGGCCTTTTACAATTTGAGGGGCCCGTGCTTGACGACATCAAAATGTGCCTTCGAGGATCTCATGCTTGACGACCTCAAAGTCAATCTTCCTAGGATTCATGCCCGGCCTTTTAAATTTGAGGGTCTCGTGCTTGACGACATCAAATTGTGCCTTCGAGGACCCCATGCTTGACGACCTCAAATTCAATCTTCCCAGACTCTACGCCTGACCATTTAAATTTGAGGTCCTCGTGCTTGACGACCTCAAATTGTACTTTTGAGGACCCCGTGCTTGACGACCTCGAAGTCATTCTTTTAAAGCTCCATGCTTGGCGTTTTAAAATTTGAGGGCTACGTGCTTGACGACCTCGAAGTCAATCTTTCCAAGCTCCATGCTTGGTGTTTTAAAATTTGAGGGCCCCATTCTTGACTAACTCAAATTTTACTTTCGAGGACCCCGTGCTTGACGACCTCGAAGTCAATCTATCCAGGCTCTATGCTTCGCGTTTTTAAAATTTGAGGGGTCATGCTCGACGACCTCAAATTTTACTTTCGAGGGCCCCGTGCTTGACGACCTCAAAGTCAATCTTTCCAAGCTTTGTGCTTGGCGTTTTTAAAATTAGAGGGGCCTGTGCTTGACGGCCTCAAATTGTACTTTCGATGACCACGTGCTTGACGACCTCGAAGTCAATCTTTCCAGGCTCCGTGCTTGACCTTTTTAAATTTTGAGGGGTCTGTGCTTGACGACCTCGAATTGTACTTTAGAGGACACCGTGCTTGACGACCTCGAAGTCAATCTTTCCAGGCTTTGTGCTTGGCGTTTTTAAAATTTGAGGGTCTGTGCTGACGACCTCAAATTATACTTTCGAGGACCTCGTGCTTGACGACCTCGAAGTCAAACTTTCTAGGCTATGTGTTTGGATTTTTTAAAATTTGAGGGACTCGTGCTTGACGACCTCAAATTGTACTTTCGAGGACCCCGTGCTTCACGAGCTAGAAATCAATCGTTTCAGGCCCCGTACTTGATGTAAACTTAATTTCTAGCTTTCAGCAACTTGTGTTCTTGGTTAGACCTCAATATCTATGTCACCACAACAAAAATTCTTTTGTGCCTCGACAAAATTAGCATTCATTTCTTTATTAGTTACTTACCAAAAAATGGTTTTCACCTACTACTATATTTTTTAAGGATCAAATAATTATTTTTATTTTTTTACTCACTTGGGGGTATTACAACTAATTTTCAGCTTGATTAAAATTATTGGGCGATGTTTAGAATAATCGGACATTTTATATGGTGTCTTGCGATCAAAAAATATCATACTCAAATTGTTTCAAATAAGTAAATAATTAAATTCGAATTTTGAAAATTTAAACAAACATTAATACAATTCAAATTTTAAATCCGGAATTCATTAAGGGAGAAAACATCTCCCCTCAATCCTCTCCCATTTCTTAATGGGGAAGATTTGTTTTTTGAAAGAAAAAAAACACATGTTTAATTTCACTATAAATATGCATTATCACTAAGCTACAACGAGGAAGTTGAAAAAACAACTAATCCACACCAATCCCAAATCTACATACATAACAAACACAAATCATTCATCATCTATTCCTAAAAATCCACAATAAGTGGTGATGCCAAGAAGGCTGGCGACTTCACTAAAATAAAATCCCAAAAGGTAACAAAAAGCAATATCAGCGTGTTTGTAGACAAGGGCATGTAAGATGGGAGGATACTGGTTTCATAAGCCACTAGCAATGACAACACCCTTATAAACTAATCTGATCTCCAGGTAACAATTTTTACTTGCCATACCATTATAAACAATTTCCACCAGCATAAAACAAGCATAGATAAGTAAGCATGAAACCATATATATAACCCCTCCAATAATTATAAAACGGTATAATTGTAGTAATGTGCCAGCACCGGCGGCTTTGATGCTTATAATTTTGAAAACTCACTTAATCACATTTATCAATAATTGCTACGTAGATTATGTTTTTTTTTTTGTTGCTATTTCTAAAGAAATTATTATATATCCATAAAAAGTCTCAAATTTTGTTTCCTTTTTAATTCTTATACAGTACCTACATTTTTATAAGAATAACAATAACAATTAATAATAGTTTAACTAAGTGTTACACTTAAATTATTTTAAAGAAAGTAGTAATATTAGTAATCAAAAACATTTTAAATGGGAATTTGATAACGATGTTATGTCTCGTGTTGCATCTTTCTTTCCATTCGAGCTGAGAAGCGGTTGCGGTCGTTAGTACTGCCTCTACTAATTATCGAAGCGAAAAGAATGTAAGTAACCAGTGTCAACTCTTCGTTTATTAATTCCCCAACCAATTTAAATATTTTCTACACTTTTAATCAATTAAAATTAATCAAGTTAATCAACTTTAATCCAGAACTACATAGTTTTGATTTCCCTATTACACCTACGGATACGTAGGAGCAAGATGAACTCTTATCAGATACAAAAATAAAAAACAAAATATTTTGTTTTATGTAATTTAATTTTTATAAATAAAGGGAATTTAATTTATGCAATTAGTTAGGGTACTGTTTAATGATGGGCGAACGAGATAATTGGGGCGTGACAAAGAGTGGCGACTCTAAGAGGACGTGCAGCCGAAAATTGGGGCGTGACAAAGAGTATAGAGGTACAAGTTAGATAATAGATTAAGACCTTAAGACAATGGTTTTATGAGTTTATTGAACTTAAAAACTATTTAACTTATTCTTCCACACTCGATGTCCATAAGACTTTACAATTGAATATAAGTAACAATTTTTCCTCAAATGTAGGTATTACACATTTATCAGACTCCTTTCCTTTAAGTTCATTATGTTAGACAAACTATTAACTCTTATATCACTTGATTTGTTGGACTCGTCCGTAATCGTGGAGTCTCATTGCTTTTGAACATGAGAAATTACATATGGTAAGCATTTTCTTTGTAATAGTAATGCATATATATATATATGCATAAGTTGGTTTTCTTGTACAAAATTTTATTATATCCTTAAATATGTTCGACCCTCGAGAACAATAATAAAAAAAAGGAAGAAAAAAAATAATAACAAAAATTGGGCAGATGATCTACTATATTTGTTGTGCTTGTATAGTTTAGACTTTAGATTACATTTCAAATCATTAATTTTCTCTAGAATTGATGGCTAGGATGGAGAATAAGTTTTAAAAACTTACTCTCGGAGTAAGTGGATCCCTCCTTGGCTAGGGCATGCTCCAACTTTCTGGGAAACTGATTTCCAACTTTGTGGGAAGCTATAACTCGACTTAATCATGGAATTTTTTGTTCCTTGGAGTTTTCTATCAGAAACTAATCCATCCCCAAAACCTCTTCCATCTTCTCCTCCCAAGAAATCCTTTGCAATTTTCATAAAAATCCCCGAGGAATATTATCAAGTAGGACTTCAAAGATGTAAAAATCACCTTCACGGGAGGTTAATCTTAGCAAAGGGGGACAGCCCTATGCAGTATGCATATCTAAAATCCAAGCTCAATAAGATGTGGGAGATGATAGGTCCATGGAACATGGTGTCTCTAGGCAAGGGTTATTATGAGTTCTCCTTCTCTTCAGTGGAAGATATGGGAAGCATCTGCACAGTGGGGGCATGGTCTCTGAAACCGGGTTTCCTTAGGAAGTCCCTATGGACACAAGACTTCAATTCAAGCCATCAAAGACAATCCCACTCTCAATGTTGGGTTAAAATACTTGGGCTTCCTCAGGAATATTGGAGCCCAAGAGTCTTATTTTCCATTGCAGGTGGATTAGGCACTCCCATTTTGTTGGATGAGGCAACATCCAAGTGATCATTTGGGCATTATGCTCGAGTGTTTGTGGAGATAAACATTAGAGAGGCCTTACATGATCAAATTCTAGTGGAGAGAGATGGATTTGCCTTCTTTGTTGGGATTGAGTATGAAAATGTTCCACCATATTGCACTAGTTGCCATCACTACAAAACAAAAGACATTTAGGGACAAACTTTTTGCCATACTTACATGCACCATGGCAAGTTCAAAAAATAAGGCCCAAAACTAACATTGTGGCCCATGGTTCATCTTTCACATACATCACTTTCACTCTTTCACTCTTTCACGTATTCTTTTCTCCTCTCAAAAAATTACTTCTTCTTCACTTCACCACTTTCACACTTTTACACCAAAAATCACTTATTCTTCTCTTTTGCAGAAATCACTTCTTCACTTCATCACTATCCAGAAATCAATTCATTCCAAGCTTGTTCTATAATTCTATAATATTGGTAAGAAATCATTTCATCTCCTTTTTTAATTCTATAATTTTGTTTCAAATCACTTCATTAACTCTAATCCCTAATTTTGAGCTTCTCAAATCCCTAATTTTGTGCTTCTCTAATCCCTAATATTATTAGTTATAGAAATCTGAGAAATTATAGTCCCTAATTTTCAATGAATGTTAGTTCAATAGAACCTACTAGAATATATTATATTCTATTGAAGGTAATAGTAGAGTAATAAAGTAAGATAGAAGATAGATATAAGACATTGGAATAGGAATAGAGAAAGATGTACCAACTGATTTCAAAATATGAGTGAAGTTATGAATGAAGTTACTGATTTCAAAATATTATTAGTTATGAATGAATTCTCTGTTCTTCTTTCCATTTTGTCTTTTATTGTTAGTGCAAATGTGTTTTAGACATTATCTGGTGCGTGCAAAATATTATTGTTTTATTAAAAATTACAGATAACAGTGTTGATTATTAAAATTATGAATTTCTGCCAATGTAATGATTCCTAGTCCAGTTTGAAAATTTCTGTTTTAATTGACTCACATATGCAACATGTTATGTGAATTGTGTTGATAACAGGTGCACACTATAGTCCCTTTTAGTGATGGTAGTACTCTGAGATGTTGCAATACAAAGGCACTCCTTGAAAAACACCTGAACCAAATGAATATTTGCATAATGGTCATGTCAAGGTATGTAATATCATATATTCATATGTTTTACTTTGTGATCGCTACACTAATTAAATGTTTACTCTCTTCTGCGGCTCACTATTTTTTATTAAATAATCAACAACCTATTCGTTTGCAAGGGTAAGTACCGCTTTTTACTATTTATTGTTTTTGGGTTGGCGAAAGATAGAAATGGAGGGTGTTATCTGAGTGTCTCTTCATAGATTTCATGCTACTGGCAACATGAGAAATTTAAGGATAGTGTATGGGTCTGTTTAGCATCTTGAACATACCAAATTTGAAGTTTGAACTTTAACATGCTTGATGACTTAGTGATACATTATGGGCTATCCAAAATCCCTCTAAATTTCCTTAAAAAAATCCCCTCCATGTCTCTCCATCATGCAATTGTGTACTGCAATCTTCCTTTGGTGTTTTATATCTACATTTTGGCATTCTTAACATTTCCGGCACCAAATTGGCCTCTCATGAAATTGTTCTTGTGGCAGAGTGGAATTAATAGCACTTTGAATGCTTATTAGGATAGATCGGATTTGATATTTTGTCTATATTAAAAAAATGAAGCATCCATTTACTTGTTAGAGATTAGTCACAGAATATCCTGTTTACAGTTTTAATCTTTCAAATGGCACTAAACTTACAAGTGACATGTCTGTCATGCCAATGAACATATGGCTTATTAAATCCGTTTGCCGCATTAAGAGGCGAAAAAAGATTACATTGTATCCATAATACCATTTTATGATAGAATCAATGGTGTCCACAAAGGCCTTTGAATGTTTAGCATTTTGCAGGACATCTTTCAACCAATTTGTTTTCATGTTTGACTTTAACTGAAGTCTATAAGTAGCCTCTTCATTAGACCTTTGTGATTGAACATTCAGTATGATCTTTATTGTGGTTATGGCACTTCCCGGAATGATGATACAAATCCTGAAGCAGAAATTGAAGAGTATATTGATCACATTCAAGATTCAAAAGATTATTATGGCCTTGCTCCTGTAAATTTGTGATACTCAGGTTAGTAAAAGGTACAAATTAATATTGCATGTGAAAAGTTGTAACTGCAATAATCCAGACATTTTTATTTTTGTGAAGATATGCATTTCTTATAAAGTGCACTGAAGTTATCCTAGTTGATGATAATGCATTTCTTATTATCGTTTACTTGATGAAGTAATACTGACATTGGTTTTGTTCTCATGCCAGTTAACACCATTTCAATCCTAGTCCCTTTACAATGAGAATGGTTTAAAATAGTGTATAAAAGAACCATCACCTTTCCTAAGCATATATTCACACATTTAAACAAAAATAATCTATGTTTTGGACTGTGTTCATGCCACAGGATAGATGTCATTATATGATTAAGAGTTGTGAATACCAAATTGACTTAAAAAGTAGGATTCAGCTTATTTTGCTTGTACAAGTGAATATTGTTAGCCTCAATAGTTAACTTTATATTCGAGTTGAACTGTATACACCAATAGTTGTTAGTATAGTGAATGGTTGGTATATTTTTTTTATAGATACTATCTAGAATGGTATTCTATCACTTATATTACCATAATTAGATTCAGTACAATCTAAAATAGAATTAAGATCTGTGATATGAATTCACAAAACATGTTTCCAAGCTTTGATGAATGCACAAAACATGTTTTGAAGTATTATCATCAATCCAATCTTGCCAACACAAGCTCTTTTTCATCATTATTACAACCACAACATTGCTACTGCAATTTCATCCAGAACTGTAAAGACCTGTATGTCGTGGTGAGGTTGTTTTGTCAACTTTATTGAAGAAGGATGGAAGTTATATAAGCGAAGAAGGAAAAACTCTAGCTGTAAGTAATTTAAAGTCTTTTCATACATGATGTGTTACATATGTCCTAAAAAGTGTATCATTTTTAGAACCATTTCCTAAGTTGTGAAATGGATAATGGTATGCAGTTAGTTAGGTAGGCAAACGCATAATATCATTTTGTCCTTTCTGATTCTATTGATGCAATTTTCCATTATAGGTTACTGCCATGCAATTTGCATTTTGCCACTATATAAATTATTAATTTCTTGTTATTTAATAGGATAAAATATCAGAGCATTTACCTCAAGATCAAGAAAATGTCACTACTTCAGGTGTTTCATCAAAGGTATTTGCTCATCCTAATGATGCAATTGGAAAAGCATATGGAGCTGAACATTCAGGTCGAGTGCATGGTTTGGGCACTGGTATTTGTCCCTCCAGTGTTTTTGGAACGTCTAGACATTTTACTGGTTTTTTGAATTCTAGTGGCTCTAGTCAACATGTTGAAGACTTGAAGAAATATGTACAAACTTTAGAAGTAAAACTATCAGGGTATGAAGAGACCAAGGAGCAACTTGCACATACTCAGAATCGTTTGGCTACTCTTGAGAAGTTTCTAGTCGAAAAATTTGGTAGTGAGTTAACCACTTTCGCTCGTGATGTTCCACCATCTTAGATATGGTTTCTTAAAATTCATGAACTTATATGATCATAACATTTTGCATTTTGTGTTTATCAGCATTTTTGAATGTTAAACATTTGGTAATTGTATAAGATTCAATTTTATTATTATTAGCTAGCAAATATTTAATTTTATTATAAATTTACCATTATATTATTGAAAATAAAGATTGTGAGACAATGACACATTTGGATCATGAGAGGAGTATGTAAGAAAGTAACTTTAAATAAATTTAATTAGCCACGGATGTATTGTGGAAAAATAAGCAACTTAGCCACGGTTGTGGTGTGGCAAAATCAGAAACTTAGCCACGGTTCGACTGTAGCTGAATTAAACAGACTGTGGCTAAATAGATGTTACCACATTTCACAGAAGTGTAGCGAAATAACATAATGACCGTGGCTAATTTTTAGCAACACCATTCCTTGCCACAACGACATTAAGTGTGGCCACTCAATCTAGCTACGGCTTTTCCCCACTTTAGCCACGGTTTCAACCGTGGCTAACAGGAAGTTTTATTGTAGTGTACACGAGCATGTTTTATAGTAGCCCATATGTTGTATTTTCTTATAATTTTCAATATTTTTCATATTTTTCCTTTTAAATAAATGATTTTGGTGGCTCAAGACCATGAACCATTCGAAAATTATGGTTGATTGCTTAGTTTTACGAACAATCATTTCATTATCCTTGAAAGCTTAGTGATAAAATGGGAATTAACTTTTGCATTGTAACTTGGAATGTCATTATAAGACTATTGAAGTTGTCATTGGCAAACAAAGCAAGAGAGAGGTTGAATTATGTTTGTTATGTTTATAAAATTATTATTTATTAAAAAATTTCCCACAAGTAATTAATAAGTGATGGTAGATATAAACTATTTCGAAAATGTTAACTTATAAGTTCAAGTCACCACAATTAGTAACAATCAAAAGAAATAAAGAGTTTAACATAAAGAAAATAACACAAGTATTTTTATACCAATTCACTGTTAACACATATTTTCACTTCCTTCTCTCATAAGGATTTTCCTCTATTTTTCAAATAGTTACAAGTATTATGTGATTGAACATCTTCTCTGACACTATATGTACCAAAGATTGAGATTAGTCATAAATAATTTTTTCATATTTACTTTTTAGTCCCCATGATAAGAGACTTTGTCTTCTTTTCTTGTAAGATATATTTTGGTCTCCACTTAGTGTACTTAATCCCTTCTTTTGCATTTCTCGCGTTTAGTACTTCACTTTTATCAAACCTTTTTCTCCTTTCTTTTAAGAAACCTTCTCTATTGCACTTACAAAACTTCACTTTTGGCGAACATTTCTATCCTTTCTTCTTTTTTCCTTCAATCTTCAATTTCTCTAATTTTAATTTGGTCAAAGTATTATTCCTTTTCACATGACTCTTTATTAATTCTTGTCAATGCATTTTAACATTGTTCACTATGTGTTTGACATAATGCATCAATATGCATTAATCTATATCATTATGGGTTGACTAAAATCAAATTATTTTACATCCCATGCATATTGAGGAAGAAACTAAATATGAAAATAATGATAAGGAAATTATTAAGTATTCTTCGGACATGATTTCTATTCATTCAAAAATTTCACAATAAGTCATTCGTAGTGAGAGGAATTTGCTTATGACTTTTACAAAATATATGCTTGAATGGTTGGTTTTGGAATTAGATTGAGCAAATCTCACAAAAACAAAGGAGAATTATTCTAGATTTAATATTTTGTTGTTCTTCTCAAGGCACTAGGAAAAAAGATAAAGGACTTATGTGAAATAACATAGAGTTGACAGAAGATTTAGTTGCCTAGCATTAATGAAAATAAGTAGGCATGTTAATAGTAGACTACATGTTATTAAGTTTGAGCCATTGCATAATCATGTATTGACAAGCTCGTCAAAAACTCATTTATTCTGTGCATATAGACAAATTTTCATTGCTCAAGCCATTGCACATGACATGGCATGTAGCTCTGGAATTACATATAAAGAAAGTATAGAATTAATGAGTAGAAAAGGTGGAGGGAGAGAACATCTTGGTTTTCTACATATGGATTGTGATAATTATTTGAGGACAATACATTAAAAAAAGATGCAAGTATTGGAGAACAAAGTCACCATGAAAACAAGACAGCAACAATAACAGTTAATCGATTAACTGGGTAAGTGTTAATCGATTAACACAATTGTTCATCGATTAATTGGTTAGAAAGTCAAGTGAAGCATTGGTTGAACAATTATTGTAATTGACACATTTTGCATATTTTACAAATGTGATTAATATCTTAGTTAGTTTGTTAAGAGTTTGTTTAGTTGTTACTTGTATCACAAGCTATCTTTGTATTGTGTATATAAGCACATGACTTGTAATCCTTTAATCAATCAATGAAGATTCACAATATTCATTCTATGCTTCCACGTTATTTTCGCAATATGGTATCAGAGCTTTCATTTTGGAGGCTTTGATAACCGCTGCGCATTCTCTAAAGTTATTATCTTTCTCTTCCAAGATTCAACAGAGAATTCAATGGAAGAAGATCAATAATTGATGAAACAACAATACAAGGTGCAAATTCTACAACAACCAACTCTGATGAGAAGAAAAGACAGAAGAGGTATTGATTTAGACGCACTTCTTGTTTTGTGGCCTTAATGAGCATTGGTAAGCAAAGCAAGAAAAGAAAATAATTTGGATCTCTCAATGGTGATAAAGATTCAAATAAGGATACTTATATTAGTGTCATATAAGATTGTGATCATGCTTTGAAGATTATTATAACTCATTTTCAAGATCCTGTTTGTAAATGGATGATTAAAATGCTGTCAAGAAAGCGTATGAAATTCACGCCAAGAAAGTGAATACTATGATCAGAAGCATACAAGGAAGCTTCAACAATGTAAAACCATGAGAATATGGTCAAGAGTTCTGACTAGGAAAGTAATCAAGTGATTGAGAAAATCTAATCACATCAGGATCGAGATTCAGATCCATCACATTGTTATCAAATCAAATTATCAAGCTGGAGTCATTAACATTTACCCTTGAGCTTGAGAGGGGCTATTGGAGAACAAAGTCACCATGAAAACAAGACAGCAACAATAACAGTTAATCGATTAACTGTATAGTTAATCGATTAACTGGGTAAGTGTTAATCAATTAACACAACTGTTAATCGATTAATTGGTTAGAAAGTCAAGTGAAGCATTAGTTGAACAATTATTGTAATTGGCACATTTTGCATATTTTACACATGTGATTAATATCTTAGTTAGTTTGTTAAGAGTTTGTTTAGTTGTTACTTGTATCACAAGCTATCTTTGTATTGTGTATATAAGCACATGACTTGTAATCCATTAATCAATCAATGAAGATTCACAATATTCATTTTATCTTCCGCAATATTAAGTATTTTTTTTTTCTCAAGCTAGTTATGGCTCTCAAGCCAAATATTTTTTCTTCCCAAGTCACCCCTAGTTATCATCAATGAATGAAGATTAAATTAATTTTAAATTTTCACATTCAGAGATAAATGCTAAGCCATTAAATGGTTTTAAACTCAATTGGTGATTGAACTAATAGGCTTGTATGTAGGTGATAGCCCTACATCTTATGGTTTTATCTCCAACAAGTTTAGTTTGTTTTATATTAGTATTATTGCTTTAAATATGTAAATTCATTAAAATTACATATTTATTCATAAAAACAAACGGTGGAAGATAATGTATTCATATTTCTTTATAGTATTTATTTTCCATTATGCCTATTTTCTTGATGGCATAAAAGAAACCTTAGCCGTTTCTTATTTTCTAATAAGAGGTTTAAGTTACATAATATTTTTATGATTTATTATATCTTATTTTGATTTCAAAAACTAATTTATAATTAAAACTTTTCATTCTCAATCTATCTGCATCCATGTTCAATGATTCTAACAATGTTTTTTTTCCCTAGTTGCTTCTTTCTTATGACATATCTTTTTCACACAACATTGATTTGGTGCAATATGATCCATCTAATAAGAGTCTATTTAGTGATATATGTTTATGATTGTGTAGACCAAGGATATACATTTCTTTCATCACTTATGATGATGGAAGCTCAATGTAGTTGAGCTCTCTTTCTGAAACTTGGTATTCCACCATTGTGATTTGTCATATATGCATTGGTAACATTTATTTGTTAGAATTGATGGCATCATTCTATGTCTATATCTTGAGGCACTATGATTACCTTTCGGAGCACATTTGCTGTTCCATAAGTTGTGTCATTAGCCTGTCATTGGTTGAAAAAATCTATTTAAGTTAAAAAATTAATAATTAATTATTTTCTGACCAATTAGAATTGATGGCACATGCAGTAACACAATTTGTGGGACAGCAGATGTGTACCCATCACCTTTACCACAAAAGGAGTATATATGATTAGATTCTCATATCATTCTTCTTCTTGAATATTTTTTGGTATGTTATTTGATGTCCTTCTCCCACCATTGTGTTTGGATATTGCTTGATGAGCATAGAATTTATTTTCGTCTTCTATTTTTTTTTGATAGTTTTAGTATTTATTATAATTAATAATTTTAAGATTAATAGGCAAAATGATTGAAAAATAGATAGGCTACTATGTTTAAGAGTTATGAATGAAAGAGAATGAGATAGATCAATAAACTTGGAAGGTGAGAGAAAATGAATGAGAAAGGAAGACAAGTCAAGTTAAATACCGCATTGTTTGAGAGAATGTAATTTAGAAGAGAATAGTAAAATAATAGTAATTTTCCTTTAATAATCTAATTAACAATAAGAAATAAATAATAATATAATTATATACTTTTACTAAAAGGCATTAAGGTATTTTGACATTTTGTTTTCAAAAAACCCCAAAATTGAGAAGCCATGAAAATAAGCACTTGAATAGTTTTAGAGGGCTCCAAAATATTTCACTATCTTTCATTCAACTCTCAACCATAGAAAAACTTTCCAAAGACATTATTTCCCTTTCCCTTCGAAACAAGATTTTTTTCTAGACACATTATTTCTCTTTCCGTTCAGAACAAGACTCTCATATATAGTCTTGGAAACCAAATATTATCAATAAACATGATTTATGATAGAATATTGTATAATCTTACAAATATTTAATTCAAAAACTAATATTTTACATTGTTAGAAATCATATTCAATAATTTCTTTAATATGTGTGCATTACACAAAAGTAATAATTAAAATGGGATTGTATGACTTATTTAATCATTTTATTGAATATTTTCGTCAATAAATAGCAAGAGGAGGAGGAGATTTCACTACAGCATTAAAGTGTTATTTATGATTTTTTGCTGAAATAAAATTTCATAGGTTACTTCGTGTAATAAAAACGAGTTTCAATGCAACCGTTGGTTACACACTATCCTATGATTAAACCCTCAGCTTCTCCATGAATGACTTGTTGACGTCACCCAATAAAAACACAGAAAATCATGCTTTAAAGTTTGATCGTTTTATTATTTTATTCACACATTTTTAACTTTTTAGAATAAAATAATCTCTATTCACTTTTTATGTAATAATTTTTATAGTATATTTTTATCATACATCTTTAATACATGTTAGTTATTACTTAAATAATTATGTGAATGTTGATGGTGTACTCACTATTTAAAAAACATTACACTAATTATATATATATATATAATAAAATTCTTTCTAAGTTATGTATATATTTTAAGAACTAAATGATGTAGAAATTCCGCTATACTAACCTATTTAAGTTTATGTTAAAAGTTATATTAAAAAATAGAGAATTAAGGATTGAATAGGAGTAAAACAATGAAATCCAATAAAGTATGAATATGCATTAGATTTATAAAATATGATTTTTCTGCAAATACAAAAGATTTAACATATGAAAAGGAGGGACAGTGAAGAAGAATATTAGTTTATTATCCAAAAGGTGAATAGATACTATTGATAATACAAAAAATGAAAATGAGCTATGACATTTCTAATAGAGTATAAAATCTATGCATTGACAATATAAAGATTTATACACATGTGCTTTATCGTCCACCATTCATTTGAATTATCAATGGTGGATAATACAATAACATTGAAACTGACTTATATCTTTTTCTCTTTCTAATATATCAACCCACAATTATAATTACTAAACATTATTACTCGTTATGTGAACAACATGCATACTTAATTAGAATGATCAATAAAGTGTTAGTATAATATTATAATGTCCTACTAATTCCCTGAACTGACCAAAATATTAAAAGTTTGATTCCTGAAAGCAACATTTATTAGAAAAAATAATTACATACCTCAAATGGATTAGTTATATACTCTTAGAAATAGTAAAAAGAAAAAGAATGAATAAAAAGAAAAGGAGAGGTATTTAATATGTGCCCTAAAGTTTTTTACAGCCAAATTCTATTCATTGATTTGCCATCTACCAGCACCGTACCTGTGCATTGCTCTAAACTCAGTGCCCTCTTTCTTTCCACTCTTCCGTAACCCACGTTATTCTTCCTCTTTTATTTATTTCCATTTAATTATTTCATTAATGTTTCCAATCCTTTTTTTTCATTCTTTATTACTAATTCATTAATGTTTGTAATTCATTTATTGTTTTTTATTCCCACTTTATTATTTTTGACTTTTATCATTACCAAGCTCACTCACACGTGTCACCACGTGGCTAACGTTTAACACGTGTCGTGTTATTTAGGACCTTTCTTACGTTCTTAATTATCATTATTTGACATAGCGAGATCGTTTGGTTGGACTGTAATATTCCATAATTGGAGAGGGTATTTCGGTCAGAACGTTAAAAAGATTAAGAAAAAACAGGAACACATATGATGTCTCATATTTTGTTGCACTTCATGCGTCATCGACTATAATTAATTAAAAGAAATATTTAAGTTGAAAATTTATTTTTCTAATTAATTATAATTGATAGTACATGAAATTGTATAAATTATGAAACAAAAAATTTGCTGCAAAAAAACACCATCCTTGTTCACGGTAAAATTTGATTTGTACGCAGGATAAGTTGTTTGATACGACGCCGTTTCAAAATTGCGTTTACGTTTCAATTTCTGGAAATTATCTTGTGCCGACAAAGACGTTTCATGTAATTTTTCATGCTTCCATTTCAGTCTGTCTAATGCATTTGCTATGTTCACTTATCTGTATTATTATTATTAGTATAATATAATTTAAAAGTGTAAAATTTATGCACTGACAATGTAAAAATTTATATCCAATTAGTTATTATCGCCACTCATTTGTATTACTTTATTTAAAAGTTAATAATGATTAGAAATGAATTAAATGATACAATAATAGTATAAAAACTCTTAACAATGAGTGTATAATTTTTTTCATAATTTAATTATTGATACATAAAATGGGTTGATGATTAAAATATACTTCATTGTGTTGTTTCTTTCTAATTTTGCATGTTTTAAATTCTTTGTTGTTTAGAAATCTAACATATATTATATTTTATTTTTCAATTTTATTTTTATTTATTATTATGTTTTAAGTCTTACTTCGTTTTTTTAATATGGTATTAAGATTTATTATAGTAAAATAAAATTTTATTTACATTGTTTAATAAATTTTGAAACCATGCCTATAATTTAATAAATTTTTTATACAATCAAATATTATCTATCATTTTCTGTACTACTATATTTAATGGTTGAGAAAAATATATGTATTAGTTTTAGACAATATAGTTTTATATATGCCATTAAATCATGCACTATTTATATTTAATTATTAATAAAATAATTCAATTTAAATAAAAAAATAAATGATATGGTAATTGTGTTTAAATCTTTGTCCTAACTATGCATATAAATATTTCTCCTACATATTTATTATACTCTTAATGAATAATGACAATAAATAGAGAAAATGTATTTATTGACATTCCGAGAGTTTTTACACTATTACTACATTATATACAATTCATTTTTAGTTATTATTTATCTTTAAATAAAAATAACGCAAATGAACAGTAAATAATATACCATCCATGTATAAATATTTAACTTTCATCAAAATATATATATATATATATATATATATATATATATATATATATTAAACATATGAATGATGTGGGTAAAAAACTTGATTTAACTTAGGAAGGTGTCCTTGATTGGCAGGTTGAGAATGTGGGTTCAGAACTTTGCAGGCCATTCCAACTCCATCCTTCAAATCACACTCTTCCCTCTCATCTCTTTATCATTAACCTTCCCCAACATTAATTATTAATTAATAAAATAAAACAAAAACTATACAAATTCACTCCTAATAATTCATCTAACTTATTACAACTAGTAATAATAAAAACTTTAGTCACTTTTTTCCTCCTCCAATAGTATCCTAGAGGGTATATTTATTACTCACATCTAACCCTCTAGTAGGGTCAATAACTTAACCATAGATTAGACCAGGGTTAAAAAACAAGTGGTTAAGAAGGCACAACCACATAACCAAGATTTTTATTATCAACAGTTCCTCATTCTTCAACATCACCAACAACACTTCTTCTTCCTCTTCCTTTATAATTTTTTCTTCTAAACCCAAAACTAGTTCTTTTTTTTTTCTCTTTCTATGGAGTAGTGTTTTCTATTATATCTACACCATTTGATTAGAAAAATTTAAAAAAAAAAAAAATTAGAATTGATGGAAACAATGACTACTGGAACAAGTACTCCTACAACTGAAAAATCTTCGGATCCTGAACCCGAATTACCGACCCGGATCCAACAACCACCCGCGGCGGTTACTATAAAACCTTTATCTTTTTCCAACGGGGTTTTGAAGCGGCACCACCACCAAATTGTTAACGCAACCGCCAACGTGGCAGCAACAACGGCGGCGATTATTTACAAAGAATGTTTGAAGAATCATGCAGCTAGCTTAGGTGGCCATGCCGTCGACGGCATCCTCTTCCTCAATCTCCTCCTATCCTCTTCCTCGTCCTCATCCTCATC
>NC_032016.1:8437211-8441116 GCF_001865875.1 Lupinus angustifolius
GGTGGTGGTGTCGGAGGAGGACGTGGTGGCGGCATTGGAGGAGGTGGTGTTGCTGTTGGTGTGGTATAGGAGGAGGAATTGGAGGTAGACGTGGTGGTGGCATTGGAGGAGGAGGTGGTGCTGGTGGTGGCACATGAGGAGGAATAGGAGGTGGACATGGTGGTGGCATTGGAGGAGGTGGTGGTGCTGGAGGTGGTGTAGGAGGAGGACTTGGAGATAGACATGGTGGTGGAATTGGAGAGGTGGTGGTGGTGCAGGAGGAGGAATTGGAGGTGGTGCAGGGGGAGGTGTTGTTGATGGCTTAGGAGGTGGTGGAGGTGCAGGTGGAGGGGCTGGAAGAGGAGAAGGTAGAGGCTCTAGTGGTGGTGCAGGTGGAGGCTCTAGTGGTGGTGGTGCAGGTGGAGCTTCTAGTGGTGGCTCTGGAGGTGGTGGAGGCTTTGGAGGTGGTGTTGGTGTAGGCGGAGGCGCTGGTGAAGGCAAACGGCTTTGGAGATGGTGCAGGTGGAGGTGCTAGTGGTGGTTTTTGAATTAACACATTATTATACTTATACTATTATGCACTATAATCTTCATTCTTGAAGTAAGTACGTACCATGCACTATAAACTGTTGATGAAAAATAAATGAAATTTCTCTTTAAAGCTTTATAGGCTTTCAACTAGAGTTAACATGATATTATCACTTGAACAAAGATAATCTCTATTAATGGAGATATATGTACATGTTTGTTCAATTATTTTTAAAAGTAAAAGTATAATTTTATGCAATCAAAGATATATGTGTCTCTTTTTGTTTTTGAAGTATTTGTCTCTCCATTAATAGAGAGGATCCTAACTTCTATTATTTAGAGCAAAAAACTCAAAGATAGCACACTTCCCTCTCATATGAGTATATCTCTCATTTCCTCTCCCGGAATATAGGGAAGTTCTATGATTGTATCCCTTTTATTTAAAGTGAGATTAAACTTATACCCTTAAAATTCAAAGGATAAAATCATTTCTCTCTCGCAGTTGGAGTGAGACTCCTCTCCAATAATGGAGAGGGAAGTTGTGTGAAATAGCAATATAAAAGCAACATACATTAACATTTGTATCTTTTTATTTAAAGTTAGATTACATTTTTACCCTTAAAATTCAAATGAAAAACTCACTTCCCTCTCCAATGAGGGGTGTCTCTCATATGTGATAGTAAAAGCTTGTGCAAATGTGAGGAGGAATCCAAAAGTTTTATGTGTCTCTATATTAATTCAATGATGTTTTGTCAAATACCTAAATGTATTAGTATGACAATTAATGAGAAATTAAATAAGGTTTATTATTTATTATTAGGCAAAATCTTATTGGGTGAATTTAGAGACATAAAAAACTTTTGATTTAGAGAATTTGAGTTTTATGAGGAATTGAGGATAGCCATTTCTTCTTTTTGACCAAGAACCACGTGGCTCCACCAGGATAATATTACCACTCTATTTCCTCAATTTCAATTTCTTGAATTAATCTAGTTGTAACTTGTAACACAATATTTTTGGAGTTTAATTAGTATTTTATTATGTTTTGTCGTTGACATGTTTCAAAGTAAATGAAGTTTTTACATGTATCTAAAACCTCATGGAAAAATCAAACTATAAGGGTAAGTTATCTCCTTATAATTTGTGTAGAAGAAAACATCAACCTTAAGAATATAAAATTAAGGATTGAAAAGGCAAATAAAACTTTGAAAAACATAAACACATTATTTCATAACTATATATTAGGTACTTAACTCTCTAATAAAATTTTAATATTTCATTTACTTTTTTTACCTCACTTCTGTTAGGAAAATCTAATTAGTTTATTAAATATAAAACAACAAATAAGTCTTAATCCTAATAACTAAGTTCAGTTACATACTTACATACATCGAGTGACACCATAATAAAATTATTTTAGTTTAGTAAAGATAACGAATACAAAAACATTATTAGCAAATCAAACTCCGAGTCTCCTTTTAGTATGGTTTGTGCCATATTTATTAATTGAATTATGATCCGACCAAACTAGATTGGTAATGTTGGACTCATTAGCAAAGAGCATAGAGGTACAAGTGAGATGACAGATTTAGACTTTAAGGCAATGGTTTTATGAGTTTTTAGAAATTAAAAATTCTTTAACTTATTCTTCCACACTCAATGTGTATGAGACTTTACAATTGAATATATGTAACAATTTCTCCACAAGTGTAAGTACTAAACACTTATCAGTCTTTTTCCCGTTAAGTTCATTATGTTAGACAAACCATTAACTCAGATATCACTTGAGTTGTTGGACTCGTCCGTAATCGTGGAGTCTCATTACTTTTGGACATGAGATGATTGAAGAGCCATAAGTGAGACATCATGTCTTGAAACAAAACCTTAAGACAATGGTTTCATAAGTCTTTTTTTACTTATCCTCTCATATAGGATGTAGGACTTCACACTTAAATATCATCATGTTAAATAAAATCAAAGTTTAATTAAAGCAAATAGGCTTATTAGTGGAGCAAAGAATACAAATTTAGAAAGACAAAAATTATTGAAACCTAAAACATTAGTTATGTTTTTATAATATATTAAATGAGTCATTTTATTCTCCATTCCTTAACTATAAATTGGTAAGTGTGGCCATCCCACTTTTATTAAACATTTTCTTTGTGTTGGACCGGACTGCGGCCGAGGAGCCTCCAACCACCGGGGAGTTCCATTGCCCTTAAGGCATTAGTTCCATGGGCCTTTCCTACTTATAAACCCTTTCACTCCTCCCCGCATATCCAATGTGGGACTTTACACTTGAATAAACCCAACAATCTCCCCCTCAAGTGTGGGTACCACACACTTTTCGGTCCGCTCCCCCTTGAGTCCACCATGTCCCAGCCGAACCATCGGCTCTGATACCACTTGTTGGACCAGACTGCGACCGGGGAGTTCCATTGTTACATGGGTATGGGAAGAATGAAGAGTCACAAGTGAGACACCGCGTCTTGAACCAAAACCTTAAGGCATTAGTTCCATGGACATTTCCTTCTTATAAACTCTTCCACTCCCCCGCATATCCAATGTGGGACTTCACACTTGAATAAACCCAACACTTTGTAATAGTAATGCATATACTATTAATTAAATTTCCTTTATAAACATTTTCATACATAGAATAACATATTATATATGAATAAGAACTTGGTGTAGTTGTATAAAATTTTATTAGATCCTTAAATATGTTCGATCCTCCAGAACAATAATAAAAAAAGGCAAAAAAAAATAACAAAAATTGGGCAGATGATCTACTATATTTATTGTACTTGTATAGTTTAGACTAGATTTCAATTCTGAAATAAACTCTCTCAAATTGCTTTCTTAACAGCTAGCTAAGAATTTGGTAGTTAGGTCACATGATGCTGTCATCCCGCTATCTCTATTAATTAGTACCATATAGCTTTCTTTCATTTTGAAAATGAAAGTGATTCTAATAGAAATATATGCTGCAGACTATTCCATTAGAAATATAGAATCTATACAAAATGAACAAGATTAGAAATGGGGATTTGTATTTGGGAGAAAGTAAAATGAAATGCTATTGAGTATAAGATTCTATTTATAGGACTAGAGGATAATCAAATAATAATGATTTTAATCAAAATTAAATATTAAGTAAATGACGAAGTTAAATTAGATCCGTCTAAATAATATATAATCATATTAAAATAAACCTAAACCTAAATCAAATACCATGCATGCTAAATATCATTCTAAAAACTTCTACCGAGAAATTTTTTATTTTTTATTTTTTGATTAGCAATAATATTCATTAATGGTAAAAAGAAGACAACTAGAAGGGTTTGATAACTATTCCACAAAAGAGAATTTGAAGCTAGGGAAACATGCATTGAGAA
>NC_032016.1:8441216-8441513 GCF_001865875.1 Lupinus angustifolius
CCTCATCCTCATCCTCATCCTCATTCACATCCTCATTCACATCCTAATCCTATCCTCCTCCTCCTCCTCATTCACGTGCTCATCCTATCCTCATTCTCATTCTCGTCCTCATCCTATCCTCATGCTCATTCTCGTCCTCATCCTATCCTCATCCTCATCCTCTTCCTATTTCTCATCCTATCCTCCTCTTCATTCTCCTCCTCATCCTATCCTCATCCTCCTCCTCATCCTATCCTCATCCTCATCCTCATTCTACTCCTCATCCTATCCCCATCCTCATCCTCATCCTATCCCCAT
>NC_032016.1:8441613-8442060 GCF_001865875.1 Lupinus angustifolius
TCCTCATCCTCATCCTATCCTCATCCTCGTCCTCATTCACGTCCTCATCCTATCCTCATCCTCTTCCTCATCCTCATCCACCTCCTCATCCTCCTCCTCATCCTATCCTTATTCTCACTCTTGTCCTCATCCTAACCTCATCCTCATCCTCATCCTCTTCCTCTTCCTCATCCTATCCTCCTCCTCATTCTCATCCTCGTCCAACCCTCATCCTCCTCCTCCTCCTTATCCTCATCCTCTTCCTCATCCACATCCTCATTATGGTCCTCATCCTATCCTCATCTTCATCCTCACCCTCGTCCTCATCCTATCCGCATCCTCATCCTATCCTCATCCTCATCCTCGTCCTCATCCTATCCCCATCCTCATCCTATCCTCATCCTCATCCTCATTCTCGTCCTCATCCTCATCCTCATCCTCATCCTTTCCTTATCCACATCCTCATGC
>NC_032016.1:8442160-8442979 GCF_001865875.1 Lupinus angustifolius
CCTCATCCTCATCCTCCTCCTCATCCTATCCTTAACCTAATCCACAATCTCATTCTCATCCACATTCTCATTCTCATCCTCATCATCTTCCTCATCCTCATCCTCATTCTATCCTCCTACTCAACCTCATCATCTCGTCATCCTCCTCTTCATCCTATCCTCATTCTCATCCTCGTCCTATCCTCATTCTCGTCCTCATCCTATCCTCATTCTCTTCTTTTTCCTCATCCTACCCTCCTCCTCATTCTCGTCCTCATCCTATGCTCATCCTCCTCATCCTCTTCATCCTCTTCCTCATCCACATCCTCATCCTCCTCCTCATCCTATCCTTATCCTCATCCACATTCTCCTTCTACTCGTCATCCTATCCTCATCCTATCCTCATTGTCATTATCGTCCTAATCCTCATCCTCATCCTCATTCACGTCCTCATCCTATCCTGATCCTCTTCCTCATCCTCATTCTATCCTCCTCCTATCCTCGTCCTGATTCTCGTCCTCGTCCTATCCTCACCCTCATCCTCTTCCTCTTCCTCATCCTATCCTCCTCCTCATTCTCGTCCTCATCCTCCTCCTCATCCACATCCTACCCTCATCCTCATTATCGTCCTAATCCTATCCTCATCCTCATCCTCATCCTCATCATCATTCTATCCTCCTCCTATCCTCGTCCTGATTCTCGTCCTCGTCCTATCTTCACCCTCATCCTCTTCCTCTTCCTCATCCTGTCCTCCTCCTCATTCTCATCCTCATACTCCTCCTCATCCACATCCTACCCTCATCCTCATTATCGTCCTAATCCTATCCTCATCCTCATCCT
>NC_032016.1:8443079-8444061 GCF_001865875.1 Lupinus angustifolius
TTCTCATCCTCATCCTCTTCCTCATCCTCATTCTACTCCTCATCCTATCCTCATCCTCATTCTCGTCCTCAGCATATCCTCATCCTCGTCCTAATCCACATCCTACCCTCATCCTCTTTATCGTCCTAATCCTATTCTCATCTTCATCCTCGTCTTCATCCTATCCTTATCCTCGTTCTCGTCCTCATCCTATCCTCTTCCTCATCCCCATCCTCATCCTCATCCTAATCGACTTCCTCCTCCTCATCCTATCCTCATCCTCGTCCTCATCCTATCCTTATCCTCATTCTCGTCGTCATCCTATTCTCATCCTCTCCCTATCCTCATCCCCATCCTCTTCCTCATCCTATCCTCATCCTCATACTCATCCTCATCCTATCCTCGTCCTCATCCTCATCCTCTTCCCCATCCTCCTCCTCATCCTATCCTTATCCTCATCCTCGTCCTGTCCTCATCCTCATCGTATCCTCATCCTCATCCTCATTCTAGTTCTCATCCTATCTTCATCCTCATCCTCATCCTATCCTCATTCTCATGCTCGTCCTCATCCTCATCGTCATCCTCATCCTCGTCCTCATCCTCCTTCTCATCCACATTCTACTCCTCATCCTATCATCGTCCTCATCCTATCCTCATTCTCATGCTCGTCCTCCTCATATCCTCCTCCATATACTCATTCTCAACCTCATCCTATCCTCATCGTCGTCCTCATCCTCGTCCTCATCCTATCGTATCCTCATCCGAATCCTCATCCTATCCTCATCCTCATTCTCGTCCTCATCCTATCCTCATCGTATCCTCATCCTCGTGCTCATCCTCTTCCTCATCCTCATCCTCTTCCTATCCTCATCCTATCCTCATCCTCATGCTCAACCTATCCTCATTCTCATCCTCATCCTTATCCTATCCTCATCCTCATAATCATCCTCCTCCTCTTCCTCATCCTCATCCTCATCCTAATCCACTTCCTCATCCTACTCTC
>NC_032016.1:8444161-8444936 GCF_001865875.1 Lupinus angustifolius
TCCTCATCCTATCCTCATCCTCATCCTCATCCTCATTCTCGTCCTCATCCTATCCTCCTCTCTTCCTCATCCTCATCCTCATCCTAATCCGCTTCCTCATCCTATTCTCATCCTCATCCTCGTCCTCATCCTATCCTCATCTTCGTCCTCATCCTCATTCTCGTCCTCATCCTATACTCATCCTCATCATCCTCCTTATCTTATCCTTATCCTCATCCTCATGCTCGTCCTCCTCCTATCCTCATCCTCGTCCTCATCCTCAATCTCATTCTCGTTCTCATCCTATCCTCATTCTCGTCTTCATCCTATCCTCATCCTCATCCTATCCTCATCATCCTCCTCATCCTCATCCTGATCCACATCCTCATCCTATCCCCATCCTCGTCCTCATTCTCGTCGTCATCCTATCCTCATCCTCATCATCTTCCTCATCTACATTCTACTCCTCATCCTATCCTCATCCTCATTCTCGTCCTCACCCTATCCTCATCCTCATTATTTTCCTAATCCTATGCACATCCTCATCCTCGTCCTCATCATATCCTTATCCTCATTCTCATCCTCATCCTATCCTTATCCTCGTGCTCGTCCTCATCCTATCCTCTTCCTCATCCTCTTCCTCATCCCAATCCTATCCTCATCCTCATTCTCGTCCTCATCCAATCCACTTCCTTATCCTCATCCTCATCCTCATTATCATTCTCGTCCTCCTCATATCCTCCTCAATATACTCATTCTCATCCTCATCCTATCCTCATCCTCGTCCTCATTCTCG
>NC_032016.1:8445036-8445728 GCF_001865875.1 Lupinus angustifolius
CGTCCTCATCCTATCCTCATCCTCGTCCTCATTCACATCCTATCATCATCCTTATCCTTTCCTCTTCCTCTTCCTCAACCTCATCCTCATCCTCCACCTCATCCTCCACTTCGTCCTATCCTCATTCGCATCCTCCTCCTATCCTCATCCTCATCCTCATTCTCCTCCTCATTCTCCTCCTCATCCTCCTCGTCATCCTATCCTCATTCTCATATCCTCATCCTCATCCTCATCCTCATCCTCATCGTCATCCTATCCTCATCTTCATCCTCATCCTCATCCTCCTCCTCATCCTATCTTCATCCTCCTCCTATCCTCATCCGCATCCTCATCCTCATCCTAACCTTATCCTCCTCCTCATCCTATCCTCTTCCTCGTCCTCATCCACATCCCGATCCTATCCTCATCCTCATCCTCATCCTAATCTACATTCTCGTCCTCCTCTTATCCTAATCCTCGTCCTCCTGCTCTTGCTCATCCTCATCCTCATCCTATCCTTATCCTCATCCTTATTGTATCCTCATCCTCATTCTCGTGCTCCTCTTATGCTCATCCTCGTCCTCATCCTCCTCCTCATCCTCATCCTCATCCTATCCTCATCCTCATTCTCTTCCTCGTCCTCATTCTACTCCTCACCTTATAATCAACCTATCCTCATCCTCATTCTCGTCCTCATCCTATCCTCATCCTCG
>NC_032016.1:8445828-8446226 GCF_001865875.1 Lupinus angustifolius
TCATCCTCGTCCTAATCCACATCCTATCCTCATCCTCATTATTTTCCTAATCCTATCCTCATCCTCGTCCTCATCTTATCGTTATCCTCGTTCTCGTCCTCATCCTATCCTTATCCTCGTTCTCGTCCTCATCCTATCCTCTTCCTCATCCTCTTCCTCCTCCCCATCCTATCCTCATCCTCATCCCCCTCCATATCCCCATCCTACCCTCATCCTCATCCTCATTCGCGTCCTCATCCTATCCACTTCCTTATCCTCATCCTCTTCCTCATCCTCATCCTCATCCTATCCTCATCCTCATCCTCATCCTACCCTCATCCTCATTCTCGTCCTTATCCTATCCTCATCCTCGTCCTTATCCTATCCTCATCCTCGTCCTCATCCACATCCAATCATCA
>NC_032016.1:8446326-8446785 GCF_001865875.1 Lupinus angustifolius
ATCCTCCTCCTTTCCTCATCCTCATCCTCATCCTCATCCTCATCCTCATCTTCATCCTGTCCTCATCCTCATCCTCCTCCTCATCCTCCTCTTCATCCTATCTTCATCCTCCTCCTATCCTCATCCTCATCCTCATCCTCATCCGCATCCTCATCCTCATCCTAACCTTATTCTCCTCCTCATCCTATCCTCTTCCTCCTCCTCATCCACATCCCGATCCTATCCTGATCCTCATCCTCATCCTAATCCTGATCCTCATCCTCACTCTCGTCCTCCTCTTATCCTCATCCTCCTCCTCCTCCTCTTGCTCATCCTCATCCTCATTCTCATCCTCCTCCTCATCCTATCCTCATCCTCATTCTCTTCCTCGTCCTCATTCTACTCCTCACCTTATAATCAACCTATCCTCATCCTCATTCTCGTCCTCATCCTATCCTCATCCTCGTCCTAATCCACATC
>NC_032016.1:8446885-8447384 GCF_001865875.1 Lupinus angustifolius
TCATCCTCATTCTCGTCCTCATCATATCCTCTTCCTCATCCTCATGCTATCCTCATCCTGATCCTCATTCTCGTCCTCATCCTATCCTCATCCTTGTCCTCATCCTCATCCTATCCTCATTCTCATTCTCATCCTCCTCCTATCCTCATTCTCGTCCTCGTCCTCATCCTATCCTCATCGTCTTCCTCATCCTCATCCTCATCCTCATCCTCATCCTCGTCCTCATCCTATCCTCGTCCTCATGCGCTTCCTCATCCTATTCTCATCCCCATCCTCTTCCTCCTCCTCATCCCCATTCTCGTCCTCATCCTATCCTCGTCCTCAATCTCATCCTCTTCCCCATCCTCATCCTCCTCCTCATCCTATCCTTATCGTCATCCTCATCCTATCCTCATTCTCATTCTCGTCCTCATCCTCATCCTCATTCTCCTCCCCATCCTCCTCCTCATCCTCATCCTATCCTCGTCCTCATCCTCATCCTATCCTCGTCCTCATCCTC
>NC_032016.1:8447484-8448593 GCF_001865875.1 Lupinus angustifolius
CGTTCTCGTCCTCATCCTCATCCTATCCTCATTCTCATTCTCGTCCTCATCCTATCCTCATTCTCGTCCTCATCCTATTCCTCATCCTCATCCTTGTCCTCATCCTATCCTCATAATCATCCTCATCCTCATCCGAATCCACATCCACATCCTCATCATATCCTCATTCTCGTCGTCATTCTATCCTCATCCTCCTCCTCATCCTATCCTTATCCTCATTCTCATCCTCATCCTATCCTCGTCCTCATCCTCATCCTCTACCCCGTCCTCATCCTCTACCCCGTCCTCATCCTCATCCAGATCCTCATCCTCATCGTATCCTCATCCTCATCCTCATTCTAGTCCTCATCCTATCCTCATCCTATCCTCATCCTCATCCTCATCCTATCCTCGTCCTCATCCTCATCCTATCCTCATTCTCATTCTCGTCCTCCTCCTATGCTCCTCCATATCCTCATTCTCATCCTCATCCTATCCTCGTCCTCATCCTCATCCTATCCTCATTCTCATTCTCGTCCTCCTCCTATGCTCCTCCATATCCTCATTCTCATCCTCATCCTATCCTCATACTAGTCCTCATCCTCAACGTCATTCTCGTCCTCATCCTATCCTCATTCTCATTCTTTTCCTCATCCTATCCACATCCTCATGCTCGTCCCAATCCACTTCCTCATCCTCATCCTATTCAAATCCTTATCCTATCCTCATCCTCATTCTCGTCCTCATCCTATCCTCATCCTCCTCCTCATCCTATCCTCATACTCATTCTCCTCCTCATTATATTCCTCATCCTCATCCTATCCTCATTCTCGTCCTCATCCTATCCTCGTCCTCATCCTCGTCCTCATCCTATCCTCTTTCTCATCCTCGTCCTCACCCTATCATCATCCTCATTCTCGTCGTCATCCTCATCCTATCCTCAAACTCATTCTCGTCCTCATCATACCTCATCCTCATGCTCGTCCTCATCCTATCCTCATCATCATCCTCATCCTCATCCTAATCCACATCCTCCTCCTATGCTAATCCTATCCTCATCCTCTTCCTCATCCTATGCTCATCCTCATTCTCATCGTCATCCTATCCTCATCTTCCTCCTCATCCTATCC
>NC_032016.1:8448693-8454818 GCF_001865875.1 Lupinus angustifolius
TCATCCTCATCCTCATCCTCCTCCTATCCTCGTCCTCATCCTGCTCCTATCCTCATCCTCGTCCTCTCCCTCATCCTCATCCTCATCTTCATCTTCATCCTCATCCTCATCCTCATCTTCGTCCTCATCTTCATCCTCATTCTCATCCTCATCCTATACTCATCATATCCTCATCCTCATCCTCATTCTATCCTATTCCTCATCCTCATCCTCATCCTCCTCCTATCCTCGTCCTCATCCTGCTCCTATCCTCATCCTCGTCCTCTCCCTCATCCTCATCCTCATCTTCATCTTCATCCTCATCCTCATCCTCATCTTCGTCCTCATCTTCATCCTCATTCTCATCCTCATCCTATACTCATCATATCCTCATCCTCATCCTCATTCTATCCTATTCCTCATCCTCATCCTCATCCTCCTCCTATCCTCGTCCTCATCCTGCTCCTATCCTCATCCTCGTCCTCTCCCTCATCCTCATCCTCATCTTCATCTTCATCCTCATCCTCATCCTCATCTTCGTCCTCATCTTCATCCTCATTCTCATCCTCATCCTATACTCATCATATCCTCATCCTCATCCTCATTCTATCCTATTCCTCATCCTCATCCTCATCCTCCTCCTATTGATCCACATCCTCATCCTCATCCTCATCCTCATCCTCATCGTCATCCTCATCCTCATCCTCATCCTCATCCTCATCCTCATCCTCATCCTCTTCCACATCCTCATCCTCATCCTCCTCTTCGTCCTCATCTTCACCCTCATTCTCATCCTCATCTTCATCCTCATCCTATACTCATCCTATCCTCATCCTCATCCTACTCCTATCCTACTCCTCATCCTCATCCTCATCCTCCTCCTCATCTTCATCCTCATCCTATACTCATCCTATCCTCATCCTCATCCTCATCCTAACCTCATCCTCATCCTCATCCTATCCTCATTCTCCTCCTCCTCATCCTATCCTCATTCTCCTCCTCCTCATCCTATCCTCATTCTCCTCCTCCTCATCCTATCCTCATTCTCCTCCTCCTCATCCTATCCTCATTCTCCTCCTCCTCATCCTATCCTCATTCTCCTCCTCCTCATCCTATCCTCATTCTCCTCCTCCTCATCCTATCCTCATTCTCCTCCTCCTCATCCTATCCTCATTCTCCTCCTCCTCATCCTATCCTCATTCTCCTCCTCCTCATCCTATCCTCATTCTCCTCCTCCTCATCCTATCCTCATTCTCCTCCTCCTCATCCTATCCTCATTCTCCTCCTCCTCATCCTATCCTCATTCTCCTCCTCCTCATCCTATCCTCATTCTCCTCCTCCTCATCCTATCCTCATTCTCCTCCTCCTCATCCTATCCTCATTCTCCTCCTCCTCATCCTATCCTCATTCTCCTCCTCCTCATCCTATCCTCATTCTCCTCCTCCTCATCCTATCCTCATTCTCCTCCTCCTCATCCTATCCTCATTCTCCTCCTCCTCATCCTATCCTCATTCTCCTCCTCCTCATCCTATCCTCATTCTCCTCCTCCTCATCCTATCCTCATTCTCCTCCTCCTCATCCTATCCTCATTCTCCTCCTCCTCATCCTATCCTCATTCTCCTCCTCCTCATCCTATCCTCATTCTCCTCCTCCTCATCCTATCCTCATTCTCCTCCTCCTCATCCTATCCTCATTCTCCTCCTCCTCATCCTATCCTCATTCTCCTCCTCCTCATCCTATCCTCATTCTCCTCCTCCTCATCCTATCCTCATTCTCCTCCTCCTCATCCTATCCTCATTCTCCTCCTCCTCATCCTATCCTCATTCTCCTCCTCCTCATCCTATCCTCATTCTCCTCCTCCTCATCCTATCCTCATTCTCCTCCTCCTCATCCTATCCTCATTCTCCTCCTCCTCATCCTATCCTCATTCTCCTCCTCCTCATCCTATCCTCATTCTCCTCCTCCTCATCCTATCCTCATTCTCCTCCTCCTCATCCTATCCTCATTCTCCTCCTCCTCATCCTATCCTCATTCTCCTCCTCCTCATCCTATCCTCATTCTCCTCCTCCTCATCCTATCCTCATTCTCCTCCTCCTCATCCTATCCTCATTCTCCTCCTCCTCATCCTATCCTCATTCTCCTCCTCCTCATCCTATCCTCATTCTCCTCCTCCTCATCCTATCCTCATTCTCCTCCTCCTCATCCTATCCTCATTCTCCTCCTCCTCATCCTATCCTCATTCTCCTCCTCCTCATCCTATCCTCATTCTCCTCCTCCTCATCCTATCCTCATTCTCCTCCTCCTCATCCTATCCTCATTCTCCTCCTCCTCATCCTATCCTCATTCTCCTCCTCCTCATCCTATCCTCATTCTCCTCCTCCTCATCCTATCCTCATTCTCCTCCTCCTCATCCTATCCTCATTCTCCTCCTCCTCCTATCCTCCTCCTTATCCTAACCGCATCCTCCTCCTAACCTCATCCTCATCCTCATCCTCATTCTCGTCCTCATCCTCATTCTCCTCCTCGTCCTATCCTCATCCTATCCTCATTCACATTCTCATTCTCGTCCTCATCCTATCCTCATCCTCATTCTCGTCCTCATCCTCATTCTCCTCCTCGTCCTATCCTCATCCTATCCTCATTCACATTCTCATTCTCGTCCTCATCCTATCCTCATCCTCATTCTCGTCCTCATCCTCATTCTCCTCCTCGTCCTATCCTCATCCTATCCTCATTCACATTCTCATTCTCGTCCTCATCCTATCCTCATCCTCATTCTCGTCCTCATCCTCATTCTCCTCCTCGTCCTATCCTCATCCTATCCTCATTCACATTCTCATTCTCGTCCTCATCCTATCCTCATCCTCATTCTCGTCCTCATCCTCATTCTCCTCCTCGTCCTATCCTCATCCTATCCTCATTCACATTCTCATTCTCGTCCTCATCCTATCCTCATCCTCATTCTCGTCCTCATCCTCATTCTCCTCCTCGTCCTATCCTCATCCTATCCTCATTCACATTCTCATTCTCGTCCTCATCCTATCCTCATCCTCATTCTCGTCCTCATCCTCATTCTCCTCCTCGTCCTATCCTCATCCTATCCTCATTCACATTCTCATTCTCGTCCTCATCCTATCCTCATCCTCATTCTCGTCCTCATCCTCATTCTCCTCCTCGTCCTATCCTCATCCTATCCTCATTCACATTCTCATTCTCGTCCTCATCCTATCCTCATCCTCATTCTCGTCCTCATCCTCATTCTCCTCCTCGTCCTATCCTCATCCTATCCTCATTCACATTCTCATTCTCGTCCTCATCCTATCCTCATCCTCATTCTCGTCCTCATCCTCATTCTCCTCCTCGTCCTATCCTCATCCTATCCTCATTCACATTCTCATTCTCGTCCTCATCCTATCCTCATCCTCATTCTCGTCCTCATCCTCATTCTCCTCCTCGTCCTATCCTCATCCTATCCTCATTCACATTCTCATTCTCGTCCTCATCCTATCCTCATCCTCATTCTCGTCCTCATCCTCATTCTCCTCCTCGTCCTATCCTCATCCTATCCTCATTCACATTCTCATTCTCGTCCTCATCCTATCCTCATCCTCATTCTCGTCCTCATCCTCATTCTCCTCCTCGTCCTATCCTCATCCTATCCTCATTCACATTCTCATTCTCGTCCTCATCCTATCCTCATCCTCATTCTCGTCCTCATCCTCATTCTCCTCCTCGTCCTATCCTCATCCTATCCTCATTCACATTCTCATTCTCGTCCTCATCCTATCCTCATCCTCATTCTCGTCCTCATCCTCATTCTCCTCCTCGTCCTATCCTCATCCTATCCTCATTCACATTCTCATTCTCGTCCTCATCCTATCCTCATCCTCATTCTCGTCCTCATCCTCATTCTCCTCCTCGTCCTATCCTCATCCTATCCTCATTCACATTCTCATTCTCGTCCTCATCCTATCCTCATCCTCATTCTCGTCCTCATCCTCATTCTCCTCCTCGTCCTATCCTCATCCTATCCTCATTCACATTCTCATTCTCGTCCTCATCCTATCCTCATCCTCATTCTCGTCCTCATCCTCATTCTCCTCCTCGTCCTATCCTCATCCTATCCTCATTCACATTCTCATTCTCGTCCTCATCCTATCCTCATCCTCATTCTCGTCCTCATCCTCATTCTCCTCCTCGTCCTATCCTCATCCTATCCTCATTCACATTCTCATTCTCGTCCTCATCCTATCCTCATCCTCATTCTCGTCCTCATCCTCATTCTCCTCCTCGTCCTATCCTCATCCTATCCTCATTCACATTCTCATTCTCGTCCTCATCCTATCCTCATCCTCATTCTCGTCCTCATCCTCATTCTCCTCCTCGTCCTATCCTCATCCTATCCTCATTCACATTCTCATTCTCGTCCTCATCCTATCCTCATCCTCATTCTCGTCCTCATCCTCATTCTCCTCCTCGTCCTATCCTCATCCTATCCTCATTCACATTCTCATTCTCGTCCTCATCCTATCCTCATCCTCATTCTCGTCCTCATCCTCATTCTCCTCCTCGTCCTATCCTCATCCTATCCTCATTCACATTCTCATTCTCGTCCTCATCCTATCCTCATCCTCATTCTCGTCCTCATCCTCATTCTCCTCCTCGTCCTATCCTCATCCTATCCTCATTCACATTCTCATTCTCGTCCTCATCCTATCCTCATCCTCATTCTCGTCCTCATCCTCATTCTCCTCCTCGTCCTATCCTCATCCTATCCTCATTCACATTCTCATTCTCGTCCTCATCCTATCCTCATCCTCATTCTCGTCCTCATCCTCATTCTCCTCCTCGTCCTATCCTCATCCTATCCTCATTCACATTCTCATTCTCGTCCTCATCCTATCCTCATCCTCATTCTCGTCCTCATCCTCATTCTCCTCCTCGTCCTATCCTCATCCTATCCTCATTCACATTCTCATTCTCGTCCTCATCCTATCCTCATCCTCATTCTCGTCCTCATCCTCATTCTCCTCCTCGTCCTATCCTCATCCTATCCTCATTCACATTCTCATTCTCGTCCTCATCCTATCCTCATCCTCATTCTCGTCCTCATCCTCATTCTCCTCCTCGTCCTATCCTCATCCTATCCTCATTCACATTCTCATTCTCGTCCTCATCCTATCCTCATCCTCATTCTCGTCCTCATCCTCATTCTCCTCCTCGTCCTATCCTCATCCTATCCTCATTCACATTCTCATTCTCGTCCTCATCCTATCCTCATCCTCATTCTCGTCCTCATCCTCATTCTCCTCCTCGTCCTATCCTCATCCTATCCTCATTCACATTCTCATTCTCGTCCTCATCCTATCCTCATCCTCATTCTCGTCCTCATCCTCATTCTCCTCCTCGTCCTATCCTCATCCTATCCTCATTCACATTCTCATTCTCGTCCTCATCCTATCCTCATCCTCATTCTCGTCCTCATCCTCATTCTCCTCCTCGTCCTATCCTCATCCTATCCTCATTCACATTCTCATTCTCGTCCTCATCCTATCCTCATCCTCATTCTCGTCCTCATCCTCATTCTCCTCCTCGTCCTATCCTCATCCTATCCTCATTCACATTCTCATTCTCGTCCTCATCCTATCCTCATCCTCATTCTCGTCCTCATCCTCATTCTCCTCCTCGTCCTATCCTCATCCTATCCTCATTCACATTCTCATTCTCGTCCTCATCCTATCCTCATCCTCATTCTCGTCCTCATCCTCATTCTCCTCCTCGTCCTATCCTCATCCTATCCTCATTCACATTCTCATTCTCGTCCTCATCCTATCCTCATCCTCATTCTCGTCCTCATCCTCATTCTCCTCCTCGTCCTATCCTCATCCTATCCTCATTCACATTCTCATTCTCGTCCTCATCCTATCCTCATCCTCATTCTCGTCCTCATCCTCATTCTCCTCCTCGTCCTATCCTCATCCTATCCTCATTCACATTCTCATTCTCGTCCTCATCCTATCCTCATCCTCATTCTCGTCCTCATCCTCATTCTCCTCCTCGTCCTATCCTCATCCTATCCTCATTCACATTCTCATTCTCGTCCTCATCCTATCCTCATCCTCATTCTCGTCCTCATCCTCATTCTC
>NC_032016.1:8454918-8455227 GCF_001865875.1 Lupinus angustifolius
TCCTCATCCTATCCTCATCCTCATTCTCGTCCTCATCCTATCCACTTCCTCATCACATCCTCTTCCTCATCCACATCGTCTTCCTCATCCTCATCCTCATCCTCATCTTCCTCCTCATCCTCATTCTATGCTCATCCTCATTCTCGTCTTCAACCTATCTTCAAACTCGCCCTCATCCTATCCTCGTCCTCATCCTCAGCCTCTTCATCCTCCTCATCCTATCCTCATTCTCCTCCTCCTCGTCCTATCCTCATTCTCCTCCTCCTCCTATCCTCATCCTCATCCTATCCTCTTCCTCAGCCTCATCCT
>NC_032016.1:8455327-8455587 GCF_001865875.1 Lupinus angustifolius
CTCATCCTCATCCTCATCCTCATCCTCATCCTCATCCTCATCCTCATCCTCATCCTCATCCTCATCCTCATCCTCATCCTCATTCTCATCCTCGTCCACGTCCTCCTCCTCATCCTCCTCCTCATCCTATCATGATCTTCATCCTCATCCTATCGTCATCCTCATCCTCTTCATCATCCTAATTCTAATCCTCATCCTATCCTCATCCTCATTCTCGTCCTCATCCTATCCTCATCCTCGTCCTAATCCACATCCTATCC
>NC_032016.1:8455687-8456000 GCF_001865875.1 Lupinus angustifolius
CTCATCCTCATCCTCATCCTTATCCTATCCTCATCCTCGTCCTAATCCCCATCCTCTTCCTATCCTCATCCTATCCTCATCCTATCCTCATCCTCATTCTCGTCCTCATCCTATCTTCATCCTACTTCTCATCCTATCCTCATCTTCATTCTCATTCTACTCCTCATCCTATCCCCATCCTCATCCTCATCTTATCCTCATTCTCATTCTCGCCCTCATCCTAACCTCATCCTCACCCTCTTCTTCATCCTATCCTTATCCTCATCCTCATCCTCATCCACATTTTCATCCTCATCCTATCCTCATCCTCATC
>NC_032016.1:8456100-8456798 GCF_001865875.1 Lupinus angustifolius
TCATCCTATCCTCATCCTCTACCTTATTCTACTCCTCATCCTATCCTCGTCCTCACCTCATCCTATACTAATTCTCATTCCCGTCCTCATCCTATCTTCCTCCTTATCCTCATCCTCTTCCTCATCCTCATCCTCATCCTCATCCTTATCCTATCCTCATCGTCATCCTCATCCTATCCTCTTCCTTATCCTCATCCTCGCCCTAATCCTATCCTCATCCTCTTCCACATCTTATCCTATTCCTCATTCTCGGGCTAATCCTGTCCTCATCCTCATCCTCATCCTCTTCCTCATTCTCGTCCTCTTCCTCATCCTCTTCCTGATCCCCATCCTATCCTCATCCTCATCCTTTTCCTCATCCCCATCCTATCCTCATCCTCATTCTCGTCCTCATCCTATACTCATCCTCGTCCTCATCCACATCCTATCCTCATCCTCAAGCTCGTCCTAATCCTATCCTCATCCTCATCCTCCTCCTCATCCTATCCTCATGCTCCTCCTCGTCTTAACCTCATCCTCTTTCTCGTCCTCATCCTATCCTCATGCTCATCCTCTTCCACATTTTCATCCTCATCCTATCTTCATGCTCATCCTCATGCTCATCCTCATCCTCATCCTCATCCTCATCCTCATCCTCATCCTCATCCTCATCCTCATCCTCATCCTCATCCTCATCCTCATCCTCATTCTTATCCTCA
>NC_032016.1:8456898-8457429 GCF_001865875.1 Lupinus angustifolius
GTCCTCATCCTATCCTCATCCTCATCCTCTTCCTCATCCCCATCCTATCCTCATCCTCATCCCCATCCTATCCTCATCCTCATTCTCATCCTCATCCTATACTCATCCTCGTCCTCATCCACATCCTATCCTCATCCTCATTCTCGTCCTCATCCATGCCTCTTCCTCATCCGCATCCTCATCCTCCTCTTCTTTCTAACCTCATTCTCATCCTCCTCGTATTCTCATCCTCATCCTATCCTCATCGTCATCTCATCCTATCCTCTTCCTCTTCCTCATTCTACTCCTCATCCTATCCCCATCCTCATCCGCATCCTATCCTCATTCTCATTCTCGTTCTCATCTTAACCTCATCCTCTTCGTAATGCTCATCCTCATTGTCATTCACGTCCTCATGCTATCCTCATCCTCATCCTCATCCTATCCTCATCCTCATTCTCGTCCTCATCCTCTTCCTCATCCTCATCCTATCCTCATCCTCATTCTCGTCCTCATCCTATCCTCAATCTAGTCCTCATCCTCATTCTCATC
>NC_032016.1:8457529-8457733 GCF_001865875.1 Lupinus angustifolius
TCCTCATTCTCGTCCTCATCCTATCCTCATCCTCATCCTCATCCTAACCTCATCGTCTTCCTCATAGTCATCCTCTTCCTCATTCTCATCCTCATTCACGTCCTCATCCTATCCTCTTCCTCATCCTCATCCTATCCTATCATCATCCTGATTCAGATCCTCATCCTATCCTCATCCTCTTCCTCATCCTATCCTCATCCTCAT
>NC_032016.1:8457833-8458092 GCF_001865875.1 Lupinus angustifolius
AAGGATGACGATAGGATGAGGAGTAGATTGAGGATAAGGAAGAGGATGAGGAGGAGGATAGGATAAGGAGGAGGATAGGATGAGGATGAGAATGTGGATGACGATAAGGATAGGATGAGGATGAGGAAGAGGAAGTGGATAGGATGAGGACAATAATGAGGAGGAGGATAGGATGTGGAAGAGGAAAGAGGATGAGGATGAGGATAGGATGAGGACAAGAATGAGGATGAGGATAGGAGGAGGAGGAGGAGGTTAGGAT
>NC_032016.1:8458192-8458872 GCF_001865875.1 Lupinus angustifolius
GGATAAGAATGAGGATAGGATGAGGATGAGGATGAGGACAAGGATGAGGACGGGATGAGGATGAGAATAGGATGAGGATAAGGATTAGGATGAGGATGATGATGAGGATAGGATGAGGACGAGGATGAGGATAGGATGAGGATGAGGATGAGGATGAGGACGAGATTGAGAATGAGGACAGGAAGTGGATGAGGATGACGAAGAGAATGAGGATGAGGATGAGGACGAGAATGAGGATGAGGATGAGGATGAGAATGTGAAAGAGGATGAGAATGTGAAAGAGGATGAGGATGAGAATGTGAAAGAGGATGAGGATAAGGATAAGGATAGGATGAGGAAGAGGAAGAGGATGAGGATGAGGATGAGGATAGAATGAGGATGAGGAGATGATGAGGTTGAGGATAGGATGAGGATGAGGAAGTGGATATGATGAGGACGAGAATGAGGATGTTGATAGGATAAGGACGAGGATGAGGATGGGATGAGGATGAGGATAGGATGAGGATGAGGATGAGGATAGGATGAGGATGAGGATAGAATGTGGATGAGGAGGAGGATGAGGATCGGATGAGGATAGGATGAGGATGAGCATGTGATGAGGATGAGGATGCGGATGAGGATGAGGATGAGGATGAGGATGAGGATGAGGATGAGGATGAGGATGAGGATGAGGATGAGGA
>NC_032016.1:8458972-8459473 GCF_001865875.1 Lupinus angustifolius
GATATGATGAGGAGTAGAATGAGGATGAGGATGAGGATAGGATGAGGATGAGGATGAGGATGAGGATGAGGATGGGGATAAGGATAGGATGAGGAAGAGGAAGAGGATAGGCTGAGGACGAGAATGAGAATGAGGATAGGATGAGTATGAGGATGAGGATACGATGAGGTCAGAGGATAAGGATAAGGATAGGATGAGAAGGAGGATGAGGATGAGGAAGAGGATAAGGATGAGGACTAGGATAGTATAAGGATGAGAATGAGGATAGGATGAGGATGAGCATGAGGACGAGAATGAGTATGAGGATAGGATGATTAGGCGGATGAGGATAGGATGAGGACGAGGATGAGAATAGCATGAGGATTAGGATGAGGACGAGGATGAGGAAGAGGATGATGATAGGATGAGGACGAGAATGAGGATGAGGATATGAAGAGGAATAGAATGAGAATGAGGATAGGACGAGGATGAGGATGAGGATGAGGATGAGGATAGGATAGG
>NC_032016.1:8459573-8459778 GCF_001865875.1 Lupinus angustifolius
AGGATAGGATGGGGATAGGATGAGGACGAGGATGACGATGAGGATAGCATGACGTGAGTATTTGGAAGAGGATGAGGATAGGATGAGGATGAGGATGACCAAGAGGATGAGGATAGTAGGAGATGGAGAATGAGGATGAGGATGAGGCTGATGATAAGATCAGGATGAGGATGAGGCTGAGGAAGAGGATATGAAGAGGAAGAGG
>NC_032016.1:8459878-8460168 GCF_001865875.1 Lupinus angustifolius
ATAGGATGAAGACGAGAACGAGGATGAGGATAGGATGAGCATTGGATGAGGACGAGAATGAGAATAAGGATAGATGAGGATGAGGGTAGGATGAGGACGAGAATAAGGATGAGGTTGAGGATAGGAAGAGGATGAGGATATGATGAGGACGAGGATGAGGATAGGATGAGGACGAGAATGAGAATGAGGATAGGATGAGGAAGAGTATGAGGATGAGGATGAGGACGAGAATGAGGATGAGGATAGGATGCGGAGGAGGATGAGGATAGGATGAGGATGAGGATGAGGAT
>NC_032016.1:8460268-8461075 GCF_001865875.1 Lupinus angustifolius
AGGATAGGATGGGGATGAGGAAGAGGATGAGGATGAGGATGAGGACGAGGATGAGGATCGGAGGAGGATGACGATGAGGATAGGAGGAGGATGAGGATAAGCACGAGGATGAAAATAGGAAGAGGATGAAGATAGGTTGAGGATGAGTATGAGGATGAGGATAAGGATTACGATAGGATGAGGATGAGGAGGAGGATGAGGATAGGATGAGGACGAGGATGAGGATGAGGATAGGATGAGGATGAGAATGTGGAAGAGGATGAGGATGAGGATGAGGATGACCAAGGGGATGAGGACGAGGATGAGGATAGGAGGAGGACGAGAATGAGGATGAGGATGAGGTTAGGATGAGAACGAGGATGAGGATGAGGAGGAGGGTAGGAGGAGGACGAGAATGAGGATAGGATGAAGATGAGGATATCATGAGGATGAGGATAGGATGAGGATGTGGATGAGGCAGAGGATGAGGATGAGTTTGAGGAAGTGGATAGGATGAGGACGAGAATGAGAATGAGGATAGGATGTGGATGAGGATAGGATGGGGATGAGGAAGAGGATGAGGATGAGGACGAGAATGAGGATTATGATAGGATGAGGACGAGTAATAGGATGAGGACGAGGACAGGATTAGGACGAGAATGAGGGTAGGATGAGGACGAGAATGAGGATGAGGATAGGATGAGGAGTAGAATGTGGATGACGAAGAGGATGAGGATGAGAATCTGGATGAGGATAAGGATAGGATGTGGATGATGTTGAGGATGAGGAAGAGAACGAGCATAGGATGAGGACGAGAATGAGGATGAG
>NC_032016.1:8461175-8461422 GCF_001865875.1 Lupinus angustifolius
ATGAAGAGGAGGATGAGGATGAGGAAAGGATGAGGACGAGAATGAGAATGAGGATAGGATGAGCATGAGGATAGGATGAGGACGAGAATGAGGATGAGGATAAGGGTAGGATGAGGAAGAGGAAGAGGATGAGGATAGGATGAGGATGAGAATGAGGATGAGGATGAGGATAGGATGACGATGACGAAGCGGATGAGGACGAGGATGAGGATGAAGATAGGATGTGGATGAGGAAGAGGATGAGGAG